>NW_025767426.1:0-135000 GCF_003918875.1 Haliotis rubra
TTGGTATACTTCGGTTCCAGTTACATTATTACTTCAAGCTCCAACCAGAATGTCAAAAAAACCCAGTAGGTACACCACTTGGGGCTACAGAATACTAAATTGTAGTAAGTAAATTGATAATATGTAAAAAACGGATATTACATAGTTTATATTACTACAATTTGTAGGTGTATAATATTGGCCATATAATATATTCTCTATTATTATTGAATAAACTGTGACTTCACTTTCACATCAAATTGTGGAAACATGCTACCGAATGTGGTGCTGCTTAACAACATGTAGAAATATTACGTTTGATTGCGTACCATATGAGGCCTGAGAACGAAAATAATCTTGTTCCAGAAAATACACAATATTCAAATGCTGAGATATGCTATTACCCATCAGTAGCACTTTACATATATGTCACTTGATAAAGTGAGTGACATGAGATCATAGTAGGCTTTGCTGTGTTAAGATAAACACAAGAAGCAGACGACGGACCCTAGGTTTGTTTACATCCGGTGGTTTCCCATTTTGTAATGAAGCCGGACGGGGAGCCGAAGAATGCCGAGGGAGACCGAAGACAACCAAAGGTTGTATTGCTGCTCAGTGGAGAGGTCAGCACTGGTCATTGAGCATGATCGCCACTAATTGGTTCCAGATGATACCGTGATACTCTAACTGAGCACATGGTTTGGAAACCGGGACAGTGATACAGCCACTTTTTAATTTAGAATAAAATGGCAAAAGAGTTCTGTTGTTAACAGCAACAAGTTGTAAATAAATGGAATTTTGAATTTAGCAATGAGCTAGAGACAATTTTGACTGGCAGGTCAAATAAGCAAATTAATGCTAAACACAGAAAGTATTTACCTTAAATGAATTTTTAGATGAAAATATATTACAATGAGTACATGTTATTTATTCTTGCCATCGGGGGTGGTGGGGTAGTCTAGTGGTTAAAGCGTTGGCTCGTCACGCCGACGACCCGGGTTCGAATCCCCACATGGGTACAATGAGTGAAGCCCATTTCTCGTGTCCCCCGCCGTGATATTGCTGGAATATTGCTAAAAGCGGCGTAAAACCAAACTCAGTCAGCAGTATTCTTGCCATCGAGTGCACGTTTGGACAGTCACAGATGAGTGACCTTTCGCCAGTTTGGCACAGCAAGAATAATTGATGACAGTGACCCAACAATTGTTTTAATTGTGATTTATCAAATTAAATAATGCATTAATTTAAAAGCCGCAGATAACTACTTATCCTGCTAACAACATAACTATGCATTGGAATTTTGTACAGAAGACCTAGTTGCAATATGGAAGCAAACTGAGGTTCTTACCTAAAAAACAAGTTGGCTTGTTGTCACCTCGACAGTGCAGGCAGAAGAGGAAGATTTCAGGCTTGGGGGTCCCACGCTCCCTCTTGCCCCCGTCATGCGTGACAACAACCTCCCTCGGGGATTAGCTAAAAACTGTTGCTATGGAAACCGTGGCACCAGTGCCTTGAGCCCTAGAACCCTATCAGATAACTGGTAAAAGGGCAGGATATTGGGTTTACTTGTGCAAGAGACTGGGACCAAAATATCCATGCCTTTACCTGTAACAGATAACGACCCTTATTTAAAAGTGGTATTTTTCCCAGTTGGCGAAACAATGGCAAATAACAAAACCTTTCCACATCTAGAAGAAATCTGTGCTAAAAGCAGGAGTCGATTGTACAATTGTGACTATATCCTTGAGTTCCGTCATTGGTAAAGAGCCTACTGAAAACTACCCGGTGTTCCAAGCACCTGTTTGCTGCCTCGATATGTTGCATGCCTCTACCCACTATATGGGGAGGTGAGTGAATTCGGTTAGCACCAAACTCAAAGAACTATAGCCCTCGTGTTGTCTATACTAACCTTTCACGATGCACAAGATGTGAGCAGGTGTTCATTTTGGGGTCGAAGTTGTATGTCTGGGCATCGTACCAGATGTCTTCAAAACAAATCCCGAGGTCGGTGTCCGATGTCCCTCGTCCAGGAAGTCCGTTTTGAGACATGTCAAAACTGTTTTTCCCAGAAAGTGCTTTTAGGCGAATCCAGGGAAATAGATTCAGTGATACTGTTTTAAAGTTCAAGCTGTATCCTGTCTCGTCAACCCATACCCTCTCTGCCCCATCGTACGTTGGGTCCAGGACTCTCTGGAAGATCCTCCAAACCCTCGGTGCTTTGAAGAAAGGACTAGTGGGTTCGACAGTTGGGGAGTTTGCCTCGTGGATACTTTCTACCCGTGTAAAAGGTACTTCTTCAATCTTCTTCTCTCCTGGACACTCTTTATTCTCAACAGCTATATCGTTTGACTGGAACGGAAGCCTGAGACGTGACCTCTTGGTTTCAATCTTATCTGCAATAACATTCTTTATGTCATCCATTGGAGCAGTGTGTTGAACTCCGCCAATTTCGACAAGCGTTGGAACTGTTGGTGAGTGTAGCAGAAGTTGAAGGTTTCATGGCGGTGACTTTCGGATCTCGTCAAATGAGTCGAAATCAGCAAACTCCACGGGGACCTTACTGGTGATTCTTTCCTCCCTGCAGAATAAAAACCCACTACAGTCACTTTCAGTTCAAGTTTCACAGGTGATTGGGGTAGCCTAGTGGTTAAAGCGTTCATCATCACGCCGAATACCGGGTTTCGAACCCCACATGGGTACAATGTGTGAAGCTCATTTCCAGGTGTCCCCGCCGTGATATTGCCCCGCGGAATATTGCTAAAAGCGGCAAACTGACTCACTCGCTCAAGTTTTCACGACATTCTGGATTCGGATTTACGTGAAAATGCCAAGCTATATCACCATTTAAAGAAAATGTTTTTCCTGCTCTCGGAATTTTAAAAAATAACGAGGTAACGGTACAAGACAAATATAGTGTTTGATCTGTAATCTGACACAATCAGATTCATGAATGGAAAACGCTGTGCAATAGGTAGGCCTGAACTTTGCGTAACAATTATGCTACATTGCTTAATTCTTGTGTCCCCGCGTGATATTACTGATTACTTCATGGCATCATTAGAACATCCTCATACCTCATATTCCGTATTGTTTTAAATATAGTCCACCTGCCACCAGGTTTGGAGAATTTCCTGAAGTTGATATTAACGAGGCGGGGAAGTGCATTACGACTGGGCGGTAGGGGTCTGGCCAAGGGTGTTTGAAGATGTACGGATTTCTTGGGCCCTCTTTGTGTCAACCACTTTCCAGCAGGGTCAATTGGAGGGAATGGTAAACAGTTCGTTGGCCGCATCTGTATTAGAAGTTCCTGAGGGAGAAAAACATATATAAGAAGTAAATATCGGGTCAAACAAACCAAGTGTCCAAACAGGCATTATCACACATACTCTAATAAAATGTACAAAATACATTAATTGAGTGAGGTGAAAATATAGGGGTTGACTTGTCTGTGGGTGTAACTGACCATCTGAACTATAAATGTGATGGATTCGTTTCAGCTGTAACTGTTTTTTATCGAATTGGTGGTCTTCCAGCAACCCACACTGCAGCAGGTTTGGGTGGTCAGGTGCGCTGACTTGGTTGACTTATCCAAATTGCGCAGATCGATGCTCCTTGATGTCAATCACTAGACTATCTGGTCCAGACTCAATTATTTACAGACCGCCGTCATATAGCTGGAATATTGCGGTGCGACGTTGAACGACAACCAGATCTTAACATTCTGTGAATGCGCGGCATTTTGTATCCCAGCATGCAAATTACCTTGAGGAATTGCTATCCTTGGCCTGGCGCTGAAATTAAAACAGAAGGATAATGTCGATGTTCCTCGGGGTCACGAGGCGCAATGGATAGGGGTTAAATGTGAGGCCGGCATCCACCATGTTAATATAGCTTCACCACTTGTTGGGTGCATGTCGAAGATGCCATCAAACTCATCTCCTTCCTTCCAACACGTTCGCTGACAGGCCGAGAACAATGTCGCATTCCCAATATCCCTTATACGAGCTGTGGATGATGTGATAGTACTTCTGATCTGTCAACCAGTTCAAGTTTTGCTGGAAAGGGGAAATTGAATTGAGGTCATTGCGATCTGGTCCAAACGTAACTGATACATTATTGGGTTTGCCATGGTTAACTGCGCATTGAGGATGTCGGTCGATAATATATATTTTGAAATTATTACGCTACATGTTTCGAGGATAGTAAGAGAAGCCTGGTTTTTATGCACTGATGTAATATTCTTGAGATTCTAGAAAACGAGTTTGGTTTGTTACCTTGTTTGTTTGTTAAACGCCACACTCAGCAATATTCCGAAGCTCTATGGCGTCAAGGCGTAAAATATTCTGGAATACGGACAACCAAACAATCCAGTGATCAACAGTTAAAAGCGTCGATCTGCAATTGGATGACATGTCAACAAGTCAATTAGGGTGAAATTGGCAGGTTGCTGAAGACCAGTTCTGGATTCAAATCACGGGTACCTTGAAAACAGAAGCTTTCTGAATGGAAACTCACTTTTCCAGCCATTCCTTTGAGCATGTTATGCCAGTAACTCCACTGTCAGGTTTTATGTTGTGACTCGGCTCTTTCAGTTCGGGTCTTTTCTCTGGGGTTCCAGATTTCCTCCACCTCAGGGGCAAATCTTGACCTTGACCTGTTTTTTAAGAGTAGGGGTTCAGTGTTATCGCTGGAGTCGTTCGCTACTCTCATCTGACTTGGGAATGTCGTCGTCCACTTCATCTTCCTCATCACTACAGTCACTACTGTCCTCATCAGCAGCGAGTTGGTTCTTTTCGAGTTCTTTGCCTGAAAGTAAAATGGTAAACCTTGCTAGAGTGTGTATATGCAACTGTTGCTTGTGGCTTTACATGTGGCCCTTTTACAGTCACAAATCAAGATGTTGCTTTAAATCACATAGAATGTACATTGTGTATATCATCTCGTCTTATGCTAGGATTTGTTTGCTTGTTGTTCGTCAGCGATATCCCAGCCACATGGCGGCAGTCTGTAAATAACTGAGTCTGGGCCAGACAATGCAGTGATCAACAGCATGAAACACGTGAAGATCCGGGTTAGAATTGGTCTTCAGCATCCCGTGATTGTCGTCATAGACGACTAACGGGATCGGGTGGTCGGGCTCACTGACTTGGTTGACACATGTCATCGTATCCCAACTGTGCAGATTGATGCTCATGATGTTAATCACTGGATTTAGTGGGTAAGACATAGGGCTGGCTAGCATATTGATGATAGAGATCGATAATCGTTACAAATATCGATGTATATCGGAGAAGTAACTTTGAGCAAAAAGTCTGAAAGTGACTATATTTCCAATCACTGGTGAGTGGAGACATCAATACACACGACACCAGCCTGAACATAACTTAGAAGCAGCCTGTTACGACGTAAATTGTAATAAAATCGAAATTGTAATAACTTGCAGCAAATTGTAATAAACTTGACGTAAATTGTAATAAAACGTAGAATTGTAATAAAAATTGACGTAAATTGTAATACGCAAATTTGTAATAAAATTGACGTAAAATTGTAATAATTTTGCAGCAAGTATTACAATTGCGTTTTTATTACAATTTACGTCGTAACTACAAGCCAATGAAAAGAATAACTGTGTGAGTTGGTATGAGCAAAGTGAAACTCCATTCTATCACAAAAGTATTGTCTACGATATTATCGATGGCACAATTTGTGTATCCATAACCATTAATAATTTTCATATATACAATATTCCAATTATCAATCATTTAAGCCAGTACTTGTATGACTCAACTATTTACAGACCGCCGCCATATGGTTGGAATATTGAGGGAGTGCGTTGTTGAATAACAAATAAACATCTTTTCATTTGGTAAACATGAACCAGGAACAAAGCCGGGTGATTGCATTGATAAAGACAATATGCAAGCACGCATGTCCGGAAATAAGTAACCGGAATCATGCCCTTTACCTAATTCCTGTCTGATCATCTCAGTTGGGTCCACCCGTCTGTTATCGTCCAGCAGTCTCTTGAACAAGATACAGAAGGCATTTCCCAGATTCCTTGGAGGAAGTGTAGAGGAGGTTCTTCGTACTTCTTACACAGTTTACCCATGAAGAACTTGCTGCCAAACAACTCAAGTCCAGGAATGTTCCATATTTGGCAGACCGATTTCGTACGGAGTAAATTCCTACCCATTCTGGAAATAGGATAAAGATGTATAATGCTTTTGTCTTGTTGCATATATGACATTTTATGCAAAGGGGTAGTCTAGTGGTTAAAGCGTTCGCTCGTCACGCCGAAGACCGGGTTCGATTCAAACGAATTTTGATAATGCTGACGCCCATTTCCAATTGTGTCCCCGCCGTGACACTCACTCACTCAATACATTACAAGAGCGATTGTTGTTAATGTTTTATGGTGTTGTTGTTGTTTTGTTGTTAAAGTGATATATAATGCTTACCTTGGAATGATCTTGCTGGAACGTCTTTCTTAACATGCAAAGCATGTACTACATCGGCATTGGAGCATCGCCATCGTTGATTTTCTCTCGTTGATCAGTCAGTTTGCTGTCTAACCTCACAGAAAATTATGAAAAAATAAGTATACTATAACAAAAATCATATATTCCATTTTGTCATATATTTACTTACTTCGCGTGTCAAAATGGTCTTCAACCTCTTTTTTCTCATCACGGTCATAATTCCAAAGTTAAATCCCTGGAAAAGGTTGTTAAAGGACAAAACTAGCTTTACCTTTGAAGGGTTCTCCCAACCATGTGTCCGAAGAAGTCGGTGAAGCTGACAGGTTGCCTCACGTCGTTTCTGAGAATTGTCTGGGAGGTACCTGTAGACACTTCTTGGCTGAAGGAGCCACATGATGCTTCCTGTCAATGTTGTTCTTCAGGTCTTCCTGCACCTCCCCCAGATGCCATGTCTGGCCAGCGAGGGTAGGAATATAGATTGGACAGATACCTGTGAAGATTGAAGGAAAATAGTGTTATACCTCTGCCTATTGTTATTTTCTCTTTATCCTGTTATCGAGGGTGTTATCGGTGTATAGTTTAGTGCGTTAATGTTCTTAAGCACGCTTTTAGCAATATTCCAGCAATATCACGGGCAGGGGACTCCAGAAATAGGCTTCCACATTGTACCCATTTGTAGTAATCGAACATCGGTCTTCAGCTTGACGAGCGGACGCTTTAACCACTTGGCTACCCCTGCTGCCCCTATGTATAGTTTAAACTGGATACCCACAGGCTGGGATAATAGAGCTTCTGCAATCTGTTGTTCTAGTTTACTGATGTATGGATTTAGAACATAGGTCATGTTTGAATGTGAGTGTTTCATATTTGTTCAGGTTGGAAATTTTTTGAGGCAACACCATACACATACATAGCTTCCATTATTAATAAAATTTCTTTAGAGAGGAGTATTATATAACGACTCTCATCTACTACATAACTGTATGTGATAAAGAAGCATAATAAAGAGTAATTGTCCACTACAGCGATTAAGGGTTTACAGTTTTTTTCCATACCAGGATGAGCCGGAGGCCCACAGGCATATGTCACCGTGTCCAGGGACTCCTGTGTCCTCATAGCATGTAGACACACCCTCAGTGCCACCATATGACGGAATCCACCACCAGATCTAACTTACAGCTATGTTGGGGACCTACACATAAACAATATTACAGAATATAAAGCACATGTCAAAACACCAATTGTGGTGGGTTTGGTTTATGCGCGCACAGCAACATTAAATCAATATACAGCAGGGGGACACCAAAGGCGTCACATTGTACCCATGTGGGAATTGAGACCTGGTCTTCCGGTGTGACGAGGCGAACCTTTAACCCATAGGCTACCTCACCGCATAAAAACACACAAATAGTGTCAACTAAAATAAACCATAAATAACACACGCAATGCCGTTTTAGAAAGGTCAAATCAAACTATGTTGCGTATTTAGGATGACACTTCCTGAGTAATGTGAAAGATTCGGGTGGATTTAGGGTCCTATCAGTCTGATCAACGTTCTAAGGCAACATTTAATTGTCATTACAAAGTCCAGCAATCGAGCCCCTCTGTCTGGAAGACTGTCAATAGTAGTCCAGTTCATGGTCTTCGTGTACCCCTCCTGACAAGTTCAAATTGGCCCGATCCCGCCTTTGACAAAACTTATGAATTCACATATAGATCAGCTGGATTATGTTATCAATAAACCGCTCCTCTCATTCGTATTGTGTTTTTGAATATTTTAAAACCCTAATATTACACCGTGAGATTAGAGTACTCGACTGGTATTTCCATAACTCAGCACCTAACGAACTTTTCTGGTGACCTCTCCCTGGGAGTTTCCTCATTCCCTCAAATGCCTTCTCTCGCCTCTTTTCCAGGAACTGTTTCTCCAGAGTCACACACAGACACAGGCTATGCCTCCAAGGGGTGGGATTCTTGCTGAAATTAAAGAAACAGTCAAATGAAGAATAATTTTCAGTCATCCATATTTGAAAGAAACTAAAATACTGGTTAAAGATTTGAACCCTGGTCTAATATATAGAAGACCATCGTGTTCATATAGTCTGCAAGTCAACATATAAATTCTTCTCTGGGTTAGGCGGGTTTATGATGTACAAAACAACATCAATAGCATAACTTGCCTGGTAGGTCTGAGTTAAGGTATATGGATCATCTTACCGCTAAGATTGTTTTTGTATTGAACCTTATTAAAATGGAAAGAACTATGTAATCACAGGAACGTTTAGGATTTCGACTTACTCCCAGCACAACCAGCAAATCGACGTAGACTTCGGACACTTCGTTAAATAGGAACTTTCTCTCATCCATTGCCCTTCTGTCATTTTATACGGGTCATAGTATATTGTTCCAGAGTTCCTGGTCATACACTAGGTTGGCAGCCTCCATCAAGCTGACCTCCTGTAAAACCAAAGGAAACTTGAAACCTTGTGATCAGGAAATGATGTGAATAGAAATTACGTTTACCCCTCGTTGGTCTCGGTAATATGTCACGTATTGTACCAAGACAATCCTATTGTACTAAGACAATCCTATTGTGCCAAGACAATACTGTTTTACTTAAACAATACTGTTTTACTAAGACATTACTATTTTACTAAGATAATGCAACACTACTAAGACAATACTATTTTACTATACAATACTATTGTAGCACAGATCATAATATTCTACCAAGACAGACACTATTCTACTAAGACAATAGACAATACTATTTTGCTAAGACAATGCTATTATACTAATAATGTTACAAGGTTGACAATCAGAACACTACGTACGTAATCTGTTTCTTTTCCCGGATGTCCAAAAGGAATGTGAAGTCTCGTTCCAAGACAGGATTTGGATTATTTGTCCGACTGTAAGAGTTTTCTTACGCAGCCCTCAGGGGGCATTCCAAGCACCATATAAGGAAATAGGGATCAGGCGTGTCGACTACCAAACAAAACAAACGTGAGATATTATTATAGATTTAAGAATTGCCTCTAAAGAAACAAACATGTTATTTGTGTTCCTGGTATTGATGTATAATAATAATATATCTATGTAACATAACGCCGAAATTTTGATTATCCGGTTTAGAATTGGTCCCATGGCAAGCCCATGCATATCAAGACCATCGGGATGAAGGGTCACCAGGTTCTGACCCTGGTTTGGTATGTCATACTATCCATATGAATCGATACTCATGATGTCAAATCATTTGGATTGTCTGGTCCATACTCTCATATTTACGAAATCCGCAGTCATACATAACTGGAATAGTGTTGTAGCGTTCAGCAACAAACAAATAAACAAACACAGAATGGTCCACACGTATGCAGATAGAACCTTCCACCTGTTATTTCTACTGGGTAATCTAAATAGGATGACGGACTGTGAGTTTGGTTTACGCCGCTTTTAAGCAATATTCAGCAATATCACGGCGGGGGACACAATGGGCTTCTACACATTGTACCCATGTAGGGATTCGAACCCGAAGGTCTTCGGCGTGACGAGCCAACGCTTTAACCATTAGGCTACCCCATCGCTTAATCTAAATAGGAACTGTAGTAGTATTTCTTCAGCTGTGCATATTGCTGGAATATTTACCAAACATAAAACTTTGTAAAGCTGAATTCGTATTGATGGATTAAGCTTCCCCACCAAGAGCTACATCATCAAGGCCATACGCCAAATGTACGAAACGTGTAATTCATTTCTTCATGTTGGTATATATGTTGTCACGTCCATGACACTCCAGGGGGATCCGTTTTGTTTGTTGTTTAAAGCCGCTCTCGGCAATATTCCAACAATATATGGCGGCAATCCCAAATACAATATTATTTTCATTATTAAACAATATCTATATATGACACAGGGTGCGTTTACCCCACAGTTGAAGAGGGCATGCTTACGTGACATCGTGTTATCACACAATTTCATCTCCAGTAGAAAGCGGCTATTTCGGACGTCACGCTAATACCTCAGCTCACAGGGATGCCTGCATCCAGCTATTGGCTGTAGCCTTCATTGTCGTTCACATGATTATGTCATGCTTTTCCAAGATTTGCGGCAACTTACAGGGGAGGATCCAGTTCAAACAACGTATCTAATACTTTACATGTTTTAAAATCTTACTCAGGAGATCTCGTTAAAAGAACTCGCACCACTGAATTGGGTTGTCCTTTGAAAATGTACAGCATTAATGACGGGACGCAATTTGTTTGGTTTGTAAATGTCCATCAGAGACGTTGACCGAAAGGCCAGAGTTACAAGTGTGAGCCAGAAGTAGTCCAGCACCTCCGGCTCATAAATACCTCATTCTTTGCCCGTTCTGACAAAACCCAAATAAACATCGACCAGAAATAGCATATATACATTTGACAAACAATAGTAGTTATTTTTCGCATCCCCACTACTTAAGCATATTTAATTTATGGAATGTTTACATTTAGCTCATCGTTCTATGAAGACTGCTGGGTACCGCTTACGTGTTTTCAATTACGTCGCGAATACCTTTGGCATTAAGCGACCATATATGTTGCCCCCAAAGATAACATGGGCTGCTCTTAGACGGTATTGGTCGACGCCAAGATGTATTCATGTAAGGGGAGTGGAGTTGTTAGCTTCAGATAGCTGAATACTTAGTAATGTTGATATGAGGGTACGCGTGGCTTGAATTACACTCTTGGGATAAGATGCCACTTCTATATGGGATTCTTCTTACTCTGCGTCATCAGCTACATGGGGTGCCCTGACGCCTTTTCCTTTTGTGATGAAATGTATTACTAAGGATCAACAGGTTAAAAGTCAGACTCGCAGTGTGATCCGGCTACAACAAAGCTGACTATATAAAGGGACCCGTGAAGATCCGAGTTAGAACTGATCTTCAAGCAGCTTATACTTGTCGTAAGAGGCGACTAACGGGATCGTGTGGTCAGGCTCGATGACTTAGTTGACACATTTCATCGTATCTAGTCCGTAGATCGCGATAGATGTTATGTCTGGCAGATCACTGGATTACCTGGTCCAGACTCGATTACTTACAAAGACCTATGGCTGGAATAACAACAAACCAATCAACCTATATAAAGCTTATTTGCCCAAATAGAATGAAGCGGCGTATTCAGTTTGTGCTTACAAACCACGCTATGACTCGCCAACTTCCCTCAACTAAGGCCAGATTAGACATTATCATAATTAATCAGGCTTGAATAAAACATTAAGCGGAACATCAAACAAAGTTAACAGCTGTTCAATGTAAGCAGACAGTTATTTGGGAACGATTTGGAAACAGCGGAAGGGAAAATAATTATAATAAATTACTTTGGACACGTGGAATATATCCGTAGAATGAGATCTACGCACGGTAGTCTTCCCATCCTTTGGTAATGTTCTTGCCATGTATGGATGACCTTGACTGTGAGGGATCATACAAGGCAAGTGGTTCACCTGGAAAAACAGAATTAACGAGTGAGTGAGAGTGAGGTTTACGCCGCTTTATGCAATACTCAGCAATATCGAGACGGGGACAATAGAAATGGGCTTCACACATTGTAACCGACTGGGAATTGAACCCGGGTCTTCGGCGTGAGGGCGAACGCTTTAACACTAGGCTACTGGTAAAGGCATATTGATCTTGATGCGAAGAACAGAGATAATCATTTAATGTTATAAGAGGTTTTACAAAGGGGTCAAGTTTTGTAAAGTTATTTTATAAGCGACATTTCAAGCTGATGATCATTAAGATCGTTTTCGAACTGGAACGTTGTATGTGTTTTATTTACTCACTAACTGACTGCCAGTCAAACTGTTAGGAAATGCTAAGTTACATGGCGAACTTCTATTGCACTGTATTTTTTTGTCTTTACGGGCGTTCATTGAATTTTTGTCCAAGAAAAATCAATTTAGTATTCACTTAAAATGCACTATATTGAGTGTATACCTCTGAAGCTAAATGGTTAAACCAATGAATTTGTCACATGTACTGTGTGAATAGTCCGCGCTCGATAATCAAATACTTTTCTCAATATCACAGATCAAAGACTACGGTTCAATCCTGGAAAACGGCTGGAATGGTAATATTGACATCATCTACAGCATTTGCTCTCCTATCCCATTAGTGTCGGCGTAGCGGGCATGGCGACATTGTGTAAACACGATAAACTCGTTATATAGCTTCGATATTCCTTACGAGTGAAATCTTGAAAGGAAGTGCACATTCCTGTACACACGCGTCACTATGGTTTACGCCAAGGACATACACAGGATTGGTCTTTTATTAGGATGCTTAATCTGGCTTAATCACCCGTGGGAATATCCTTGTTTAATTCCTACCGCAGAAATATGCACAAAAACGCGCGACATGGACGGCAACTAGACTAACGCTCGGTATCTGAATATAATGCGTGATATATAAGTAACAAAATAATCCCATTTTAAATTAGAAAAAGGAGCAAAATTGAAAGGATGATTCTGGAAATCTGCTTGCTTTATTTAGGGCTTTTAGCTCGACTAACGCTTAGTCCCTCAAAATATTTATTTTACAGTAATAGTATAAAATAAACTCATTGAATTGGGCAGGAGCTCTCAGTGAGTTGGGAAGTCCACTGGACATAGAGGGAAATCTAGACTTGCTTCATTTTAGGGTTTTACAGCTCGACTAACCCAGTCCCTCAAAATATTTATTTTGGTAGTAGCTCATCAAAACATTTAGATTGGAATAGAACTCATTAGGTTGGGGAGATCGAACCTGGGGAAATCAGACTTGCTTCATTTAGGGCTTTAGCATTTACTGGGGAAGGGGCGACGGTAGGGGAAAATAATGTGGTTAGAGGGACTGTGAGACAGACTAGGTTTGTCATGCAGGGAGGGCTGGGCAGTGGAGAAAATAATGGTTCAGGAATGTGAGGCAGACTAGGTTTTGGCATGAAGGGAGGGCTGAGCAGGTGGGAAAAGAATGGTTCAGGACTGTGAGACAGACTATGAGTTTGTAGCATGAAGGAGGGCTGGGAGACATGAGGCGAACTAGAGTTTTGAAAGCAGAAGGGAGGCTGGGCATGAGTGGGAGAACAATGGCATGGTTCAGGGACTGTGAGGCAAGACTAGGTTTTGGCATGAAGGGAGGCTAGGCTGATACGGGGAAAATAATGTGGTTGCAGGGACTGTGAGACAGACTAGGTTTTGGCATGAAGAAGGGAGGGGCTAGGAGGGTGCAGGAGATTAATGGTTCTGGGACACAGGGCGAAGACTAGAGTTTTTTTTTTTTTTTTTTTTTTTTTACCAAGCAAGGGAGAGCTAGGCAGTGGGGAAAATAATGCTGTTCAGGGACTGTGGGAGCCGGGACTGAGTTTTGCAAAAAGCAGGGAGGTGAAGCAGTGGGAAAATAATGTGAACAGGACTGTGGGGCAGACTAGGTTTTGGCATGAAGGGAGGGCTAGGCAGTGGGGAAAATAATGTTGTTCAGGGACACAGACTGGAGACTTGGCATGAAGAGGGGCTGGGCGGTGGAAAATAATGGTGATGACTTCAGGGACACAATACTGGGGCGAAGACTAGAGTTTGGCAGAGGAGGAGAGGGGCTGGGCAGTGGGGGAGAAAATAATGTTGTTCAGGGACTGTAGAGGCAGACTAGGTTTTGGCATGAAAGAGAGGAGGCTAGAGCAGTGGGAAAATGATGTGGTTCAGGGACTGTAGAGACAGACTAGGTTTTGGCAGCAGAAGCAGGGAGGAGGCTGGGCAGTGGGGAGAAAATAATGCTGTTCAGGGACTGTAGGAGGCAGACTAGGTTTGGCACATGAAGGAGGCTAAGTAAGTGGGAAAATAATGTGGTTCAAGGGCTGGCTATGCAACTAGGTTTGTAAACAGGGGAGAATGACATTGGAAAATAATACTGTTCAGGGACTGCCAGACTACCTCTCTAGAAAACACAGGAAGCTTGATAAACTGAGGGAGCAGAAAACGTCCCAAAAGTAAATTGGCACCAGTTCTTCTGGTGCATGTGGAAATTTATTTAGGAACACATCTCCCGAACCATCCCCACGTCTCACAGAAAGGAAATCCGTGGGTTTGCTTAAGCATGAAAATTGCTTTTATTCACGTTTTGCATGCTTCGGTGGAAACATACCCGTATGAAAGTACAGTATAACAATTATGCTCGACTGTTCCGAATTCATCCCACTTCAATACGTTGGACGCAGAGACATGCCTCGACTCACGTAGAACAGAGAGAGAACGAGCTACTTGGGATGTTGCAGCTGGAGTGCTTCTCACAGTGCGTTGCAAGAATCATGGAACAGCAAAGAAAACCATCCCCTTAGACCGTGGCTTACGCTTCAGAACAACAGGTCCGGACTGCAGACAGGCCCTGGGACAGGGGAGACCACCCGTAACCACCTCCAGGGAAGACCGCCATTTACGGGTGCTTCCTTGCGCAACAGATTCCCTGACTGTGAGGCGATCATCGGCAAACCAGCCTTACCCACCATCCAGTCCGGTAGAAGGACCATATCCAGACTGACTCCGCCGATTCGGTTATCAGAGCCAACAGACCATTTCCGGGGCGTGACGTTAACGCGTGAACATCGACGTCGTCGCTTGGCGAAGGCGTAGAGTTCCGGCGAGTGGCGGCTAATACGGAACTGGCGCCGGGTACTCTTCAGTGACGAGAGCCGCTTCCAGTTGAACCACAAAGCTGATGGTCGGGTACGGAGTCTACAGACGTCCGGAACAGACGCACAGCACGTTGTTGCTTTGGCTCAAGCTCTACAGGAAGGTATGCGTCGCATCCCAGATCCCGCGTGATCAGACGTCTTGTGCACTCTGCGCGACGTCGATGTGGCAGCATGTATCGCTGCAAAGAGGTGGACACACTCGCTACTGAGGGGAGTTGGACACTCAAAGACACTCTGTCAGTACTGATGTGCGTGCATGTGTTGTCATGATCGAAACCCGGACATTTTGAACCTCCTGTGAAAAACGTCACAAAACTCTACTTACAACCAAATTGTTTCCAATTGTTCTGTAATGACAGTCTGCATAATATGTTCAACAATTATATAAAACATTTCAACATTGAATTGCACGTGTTTGTATCATTTTATGATAAAAAATGATCAGGGACGTTTCTTTACCCTCAGTTTATAAACAAGCGTGGTAGGTTCTTTTTCTTATCATAGGCGTTAACTAAGATCGTAAGAGGTTTCAATTTGAGACCCGTGATAACGTCAGATTATCCACCTAATAAATACGATTAGGCTACATTCCAGCGTTCTCTCATGTCAAATACAACCACCGGAAACCTATTACTGTCACCAGGCGTAAACACGGGAGACACAGCCTGTCAGGAAGTGTGGAGTCACGGAATATTTAACCCTTGAATTACATGCTGTCATAATGCCTTTTTAAAGCGAGGAGGCGCGTCTATGTCAAATATCAATAAATCGATATATGGGTCACCATTGCCATATTAGGAAACCCGGTGGGAGGGTAAACCTTCATACAGGTTACACCCATTACACAACCGTTGTAGGATAAAAAGTCTAAAAAGCATGAGAAGGAACAAATGATTGAATAAAGACAGCAGAAATAGGTCTACCCAGTTAAGGTGTTCGTCGCTCGAGGTGGGTGTTTGTACACGGGGCGTAAGACAGGGCGGTGTACTCTGTCCGTATGTTTTCATATAATGTGTGTGAAAAGAATTATTTTTCAGGGTGTGCTATTTTGAGGAGAAGATGTACTCACCTGAAACACCTGGTAGGGATCAAAGCTGAGAAGGAACGGCCAAAATTATTCACAATGCTGTAATCTCAAGTTTTTGACAGGTATTGGATAACTTTAATGAAACTACCAAGTAAGAGTGCAATACAATTATATAAATGGCAACAGTTTGGCAATATTTGAGAGTTGTTGAAAATACCACGTGCATATAGTAAGTGTAATAAAGATTAAGCATCACAAAATACTATAAGCAAATATATACCTGCAAGGTAAATGTTGTTTGATTATTACTCCTTAACGTTATAATACAATTATATAAATACACATCAGAATGTATGCACGGAAAAGCATGTAAGATGACATATGGAATGTGTTAGTTTATTACAACTGTAACTACAAATGTAACATACCTGTCCATTTTCTTTGAGTTTGGATGGGGACGGTGATTCCGGTGGAATGAATGGAACGTAGTCGTCTGGTGTCGTTGGTGATGTTGCAGTGTCTCCTAATAAGCTTTCGACGACGAGCTTTGCTTAATCTGAAAAAGGGACATTGCCTGGTTAAGACGGTGTTAAGTTGCTTCTCTCGTATACTACACCCATGTCTTCAGTGTCAAACCTGAGGATGTCGTCAAACTGAACCCGTTTGGTGGTCGGGCTGGGTAATACTGTATCTGTCCTCGGTCGAGGGGATATTTGAAAATAATCTTTTAGGCTTCTTGAGACTCATCACTATTGTGACGAAACCCTGTAGTAAGTTGACTTCCAATACAATTTTATGTAGTCCATGTGTGTGTTTGTGCATGGACATATATCATGTCAGAATTAAAAGTCAACTTTTGAATGTAACCTAAATCTTGTATCATGCAACTGGGTCCATAATACTCAGTTTTCGGGCTATATGGTCTAATTTATATAAACTTGTTTATTTTGGGAGAAAATGCAGTCTTTTCTTCTATTAATCCCAATGGGAGACTATTTTTTCAAATCTTTATTGGGACTATATCTTCATTATTAGTTAATGTAGAACAATTCAGGAAAATCATATACGTGACGGTAGCCACACTAACGTCTGCTATCACATGTCCAGATTTGACTCATAAAGAGATTAATGAATATTTTTGGGCTATATATTAAAACCTGAAATGCTTGAGAAACACAGTCTCTAAGTTTCAAGTATCATTTTCAATCTTTCTTGGTCAAGTCAGAGGATTGTCCCTCTGACGTCCGCCAACTCCTATAAATTCCAAACCATTCTAGTTGGGGGCAGTTCCCACGGTGGATCTCACACCAACTAGGACCTCTTGGGCTTATGGACACAGGAATATGTTGAGTAAGTTCCTTGTAATCTTACCTTTCAGTCCTGGCGTTCCACTTATTACTTCATATAACTGTACTCACTAGTCCTGTCAGAATTATCGTTAATATTACTAAGTATCACAACATGAAAGATTCATGTTTCTTCATATCCATATAGTCTTACAAGAATATAAAGGCTTAATAGGAGTTCCAGTTCATTATTTACCTATTACAACTTTATTTTGGTTATTCAGGTCTACATAATGTTGCCAGATCCTAATAAATGTATTAGCATTACAGTTGGATTGTGCTCTTTTTTCATATATATTATTATTTTATCTTAGTTCACTGGTGCGGTCTTTATGAAGATTGTTTCTAGACGACCACATGTGGTTGAGCCAATAACCTTTAACGCAGGGTCATTACCGCTGCTCAGACACCAAAAATGACACTGCTATACGTAGGTTGGAAAAATCTCAATGAGAGAGAGATATGCTGTCTGTGACGTCTGGACAAATGGAACACACAGTGACCTTTCGTGACTCAACCAATGAAAAGACTTCATTTCCACGCGCACTTTACAGGAGCCCTGTCACCGTCTATCCGCCCGGCTGATCTCGTTTGATAACGATACGTTGATCAGTTGATTCGGATAAAGAGTTGATTAAAGGAACATTGACGTATTGTTCCAGGGTTGTGATAGACAACAGATTGCAGCTCGAGTCGTCCTGTAATGACTAAAGCTCCCTACTCCAACAACATGCATATAAGCCACACCACCGTGTAAACGCACTGAAATCCCAGCATACACGGAACTCGTCGGGTCAAACCACAGAGAGAGGCTGTTCTTATCAGAGCAGCCCGCACGTGGATTTGCCTGTTTCCGCGCTCTTGGCTACAACTCTGCCCACGTAACGACCCAATGTTTTTTTATATATAATATATACACAAACGTGCGATCCCAAGTCCACCATACATTACACACGCAAACCTTGAAGCATCGCCCCAGATGCCGTATCCTCACTGATTAGGAATAGTTTCAGCTATGCACGCATGATTTCAGTACTCGATGTGTCCTCGTGTATGCGAACAGGAAGTGTTTATGTATCTGATAAATATCTGAAAATTGGCCTAAATTATTACACTTACCATGTTTAACAGTTACTATTGAGTACAATGAGAACTTATTTATAGATGGTCATCGGTGAGGTGTTAACTTTGACATACAACAGCTTAATACCCTATCACAGTGACCTAAGATCTGATAATGCTCTCACACAGCACGCTTGGTTTCATCTCTATATGCTAGTGGGTGGATCAGTGACTATGTACTGAAGTGTTCACATGGACAACAGAGATATATATACAGTGTGAGTCCTGGAGAACAATCCTAGCATCTAGCATACCTATAAATCTGGGAATGACATGACATGGAACAACTATGTCAAGGTTAGTTGTCTGTGCACAAAGTACTATAAAGTGAGTGAGTGAGTTGGGTTTTACGCCGTTTTTAGCAATATTCCAGCAATATCATGGCGGGGACACCAGAAATGGGCTTCAGACATTGTGCCCATGTGGGAATCGAACCCGGGCCTTCGGCGTGACGAGGCAGACGCTTTAACCACTAAGCTACCCCACCGCCCAGTTCTATAAAGTGAATCTTACAGGATAAGTAAAATAATTAGAGATCTAAACATAATGTTAGTTGGGGCAATGAAAAAGCTATATATTAACTTATTCCCGTTGACCAATTGGATCATTTCAGTTCTATCACAATATAATATGGACTACAGAAAGCTAGAAGCTGTTTTTAGGGATATCTAGCACTGTGCTGAATGCATGCACCTGCAGATCAGAGTGAAATCTTCTATATTCACCTTTTCTTCACATTCTTTGGTTACCTTCAAACCTCACCCTAATAGTTAGATTGTTGGAGGTGGAATCATGTGTCCCTATATATAATGTTTTCTGTATTTTGATATATTTAAATGCTATACCTGTATTTAAACATGTTTGCCCACCTAATTAAGCCATTGAGAAATTGTTTAAGGATAATAGATTTGAAAGGGATGAGCTTAGGAGGCCTCTTCTTCTACATATATTCATGAGTTGGTGTGTGATGTTTTGAAACCAGCCCCGTCCCATCCACAACAATGATGTCCTGTTAGTCGTCTAGTTTGTTGTAGTTTGCATCCTTGCTTCAGGGCTGGTTTCTAAGTGTGTCTCACAGTCCTGAAAGCATATTATTTTCCACAGCCTAGCCCTCCCTGCAGTGCTAAAGCCCTAAATGAAGCAAGTCTGGATTTTCCAAAGGTTCTGAATCCCTGAATCTCCCTGGGTCTCCTTTTCACAATTTAGATGGGTTTACTTGTTACAATCCAAATTACATATATATATTCGGAGACTAAGCGTTAATCTAGCAGGTCCTCAACCACTGACTAAATCCATCCCGACATCTGATGCACACAAATACCTGTACCATTCCACTTGGCTCCCCGTCGCTCTCACAGAGACAGGCTGTGGCATTTGGCAAGTGTTTCCTGACCAAGAATGGCTCTGTGAAACACATGTACAGAAATCTTATCATGATAAAACAGTGATGGCCATAGTGACACGTGATGACACTTGAATCTGTTTCATATGAATGGAAGACTCTAAGGAGCATACCGATAATTGATTACACATGAATCTGTTTCATACGAATAGAAGAATCTAAGGGGCATACTGATACTTGATGACACTTGAATCTGTTTCATATGAATAGAAGACTCTAAGGAGCATACTGATACTTGATGACACTTGAATCTGTTTCATATGAATAGAAGACTCTAAGGGGCATACTGATACTGGATGACACTTGAATCTGTTTCATATCAATAGAAGACTCTAAGGAGAGCATACAGACACTTGATGACACATGCACACAAGTGTCTAGTATACTTAGCATTGTAAATAGAAATCATATTTACAGACTCTGACGAACGTAACTCTCTCTATCAGTTGTTATATAAACATACAACGACATTTCTGTATTATACATTTGTTAACCTGAAATCGGTTTGCTATAAACTTAAACGGAACACCAAAATGCGGTACAAAACCCAAATATTGAAATGCTGGATTATGAACGGATACATACATTACATGTGGGTTTGTTTCTTTATTAATATTATCCCGCTCCACATATTTCATGCATCTATACAAAAGATACACTCATTATAAAATGTGTGAATCGTCATGTGTATGAAATCGAAAGGAGCTGAGTAAATGTCGACAAGTACCCCATCCCCAACAAGGAAGCACCACTTAGAGACAACCTGCTAGTGTTAAGCATTGTGAAGTTAGAAGCTGCTAGTATCCACATTATGTTGTAATGACAACATGTATGAATATCAGGCCTTGGGAACACAGTGAAGACTGTTTGAGGAGTAGCCCACATGGAACACAACAACTCTTCAGAATCAGTCTGTTCACAGCGCTTATACTCCGGTGTCGTGTAACTAAATGATGGGAAATCTGGACGATGCAGCGAGTAGGAAATGATGCTGTAAAGGAAGTGTCTGGGGACAAGCCCTTACCCAGGATGACTGAATAATCAAACACAGAATTGACCTTGTGTCGCGAGAAACATGTCTTAAAGTCTGTGTTTCGTATTGTTACGATTGTTTGAAGAAAACCGACAGGATGTTTCAACACCCATGTTATGACATTATGAACTAAACTTTATGAATGGGTGCGTTGGCTTTAAAAGTTTGAACAGTATTCCAGTGATATCACGATGTGTCAACTAATTGTAGGGGGAACTCCCGTAATAGTGCCGGTCATACACGTGTAATGCTTGTAGTTTCCATGACTTCAAACATGTAAACTCACAGCGTGGTTTAAGAATATCCATGCTTTGTTTGGTTGTTGTTTAACGCCGCACTCAAGCAGACTTCCAGCTATATGGCGGGAACTAAGTAAATAATCAAGTCTGGACCAGACAATCCACTGATGACATCATGAACATCGATCTACGCAATGGGGAACCGATGACATGTGTCAACCAAGTCAACGAATCTGACAACCCGATCCCGTTAGTCGCTTCTTACTTCAAGCATGGGTTACTGAAGACCAATTCTTCCATGAATCTTCACTGGAAAATCAATATAAGGAGGAAGGACGTTGTATTTTGGAAGCATTTGCTACAAGCATGTTCCTGCATCTTAACTGAATCAGTAAATTAATCTTTTAGTATGAGAAACCCGTTACGATCCGGGTTAGAATAAAAACTATTGGCATTGAGAAAACCCATGCTTGTCGTAAGAAACGACGAACGATATCCCGGGTGACATGTGTCAAGCAAGCTTTTAAAGTAACATTTTAAGAATGATGTGAATTTTGACTTGTCATGTATAGGAATATGTGAAGTCACGGTCAACAGTTACATATACAAGTCAGTAGGTGAGGTGAATGGGGTTGTAACGTCGTAATTAAGAATATTTCGTTCATATGACGACGTGCATGCGTGTGTATGTGTGGCTGCTTGTACTAGCCCAGACTTAAGCTGGTTTTATAGTGCTAGCCCACTGAGATACCATGCCGCAGTGAAGCATGAATACCCCACTCAGACACATTATACTGACTCCGAGCCGACCAGTCCTTGTTGTACCCATTAATGCTGAGCGCCAGGCAGGGACCAACAAGTACCACATTTTAACGTCTTTTAGTTTGACGCGGTCGGGGATCGAACCCGAGACCATCCTTTAGTAAGGCTTTCCCTTTACTTTCAGGCAAAGAACTCTAAAAGAATCATCTGCTCATGTGACACATCAAATGTCTTGACAATGTGTTGACAAACATAGTCTGTGTAAAAGCCACACACAATATACTTACAGATGTACATGTGGCCATGATGGATGTCAGCAATGAGTTGGAAGTCACTATCAAAACGGTTTATATAGCGGGCATTTGTGTGAACTATTATTAGCAGTACTGTAATCTCTCTTGGGAAGGATATGGTGGTAAAATATAACAAAATTCAACTTCCTCGTGAAATCAGGGATGTGTGATACAATGCCACGGTCGTGAGCACGCTGGCATTATTGACCACAACGCTAAATGTACATGAATAAGATCATATTGAGATCTATACCTACTGGATGTTGGAAATTTGGGTCATAAGTCACATTATACTTATAATCGATTGCAATGTATTGTTAAAATTATCTTAGTTTCAATGCTTTGAATACCGATCCTGAAAATTGCTCTTGACAATCATGGTATGTGTTTGGTACTTTTGCAGTTTATTGAAACGTGTCATATGGTTGGATGATACAAATACTTCATAATAGGAGTTCGAAGAAAGAAAAAAAAACCATTTCCTCTTTTCGAGAAAATATTTTCGTGAATAATCCATGTCCGCTTCTCGGGAATAGGATCTAAAACATATATACTGTAACAATTCACTTCCTTTATCAGAGGGGCGGTGGGGTAGCCTAGTGGTTAAAGCTTTGGCTCGTCACGCCGAAGACCCGGGTTCGAATCCCCACATGGGTACAATGTGTGAAGCCCATTTCTGGTGTCCCCCGCCGTGATATTGCTGGAATGTTGCTAAAAACGGCGTAAAACCATACTCAGCCAGTCAGCCAGCTTCTTGGTGTGGTCGTGGAAACTGTGATTTAACGTCCGCTTACATCACTATAGCCTTACTCCCTGTCTTCACAAATTTGACAGATGTTTCACATTTCATACAAAACAGTGATACATTATCTTCTTTCATGAGTTCTGTTTCATGGGTGGATACTTGACATTGCATCATTAATAGGCCCAGGAGATGATAACTTCGGAAATCAATAATGTACATCAACTTGTTTTCTTTATTGAAAGAATGTGTGTAATTGTGTGTGTAAAGATCACAGCACAATATAATATCTGCCATCGTTTTGTCCAGTGACGTACCAAAACAGAATGAATTCTTTTGAATTGTTTTATTACATTCATCGGTGTCCCAGGGGCGAATACAGTTTTTCTGGGTGGGAATAGGTAGGTGTGTGTGTGTGTGTGTGCGTGCGTGTGCGTGCGTGCGTGCAGTTCATTTTCACCCGTTTTCACGAGAGTTCCAATGGCCATTTAATTCATTTAATTAACTTTTACCACTTATTATGTACAGGTATTCGTTCAAGAACCAAAGGCCAGGGTGCCGTTGTACAAAACAACCTCAGCTACGTCTGTTACGTTACAGGAGTACTTAGGAAGGATAGAAGATAACATCGAACAACGATTTTCATCTATATATCGTAGCCTTCCCCGTCAGCTAGTGCTTTTGGTAATCTACGCCTTTTAAATATCTTTTTTCTGTCTCCACGGAAATAAATGTGACTTTGTCCATAGAAGAGCGTTTGACCAGACCACATTCCTCATATACTTTCACACACACACAGACACGTCGTCGACTGATGCCTTTTGCAATATAATGCTTTTTATAGCCAAAAAATGTTCCGTGTCATAGGCAACAAATCTGACTTTGACTCATGAATGTATTATTCCAGGACATTTTCCCAAAAGTCCAGTTTTCTTCACTTCGCACCCACAATGACCAAATCGTAAACTGGCGCTTTTCATTTGTTACGGCACTGCACTTCTAGTGGGGCAACCACTAACTCATATCTTTGTCAAAGCTACAAGTACAAATACAAAGATCCGAATCTCTTTTCCACTGTCTCCGTAGCTAAGATCAGACAGATCAGACATAAGAATACTCTTGTTGGACTAACAGCAACAATCGAGGATTTCTTCTTCGGAAGTCGTGAAGTCGTCAGTTACATGATATACTCGTTGCGACACCATTGTTATCTTGGTACGTCTCATGAAGAATCCTGGGCCCACTTGCACAAAGCGACCTTAGCTACGACTATCTTAAGAGGATAATAATTAGGATAGACGCTAACATTGCTTTGTGCAACCGTGTTCTGTTCTTCTGAGTGAGTGAGTGAGTTTAGTTTTACGCCGAACTCAGCAATATTCCAGCTATATGGCCGCGGTCTGTAAATAATCGAGTCTGGACCAGACAATTCAGTGATCAACAGCATGAGCATCGATCTGCGCAATTGGGAACCGATGACATGTGTCAACCAAGTCAGCGAGCCTGACAACCCGATCCCATTAGTCGCCTCTTACGACAATCATGGGTTACTGAAGATCAATATTCTAACCCAGACCTTCACGGGAGTGTTCTTCTGACCTGGACACGCACATTTGAACGAGTCAGTGTAAGGTACTTTAATGATAGGCTGTCTCTGCCGTACACGTTGTTGCATTTCCATAGAACCTTCATGTATCTGACTATGCAAGATTTGCATATTTAATGCACATAAGCTAAATTGTATCTTTATCTTCGTAACGTGGTAACATCATAAAAACAAACTGCATAATATCAATAATATTTATCCCATTGTCTATGAATATATTTTCTCAGTCTAATTATTATTGTAGGATATTTATATAGCGCACATATCCAGGCAACTAGTGCATGCTCAAGGCGCTAGTATTTTTCCCTCGATCATTGGATGTCAATCTCAACGGCACATTGTATTATCAATCTCACCTCCCTGGAGAGTATACAACTCATCACAGTTTGTCGACTGTAACAAATTAAAATAGTATTGTGTCTACCATCAGAATACACTTCAACAATGCAGCTGACAGTGTTTTTCTTCATAAGTAAGAAGTCAGTCCGGGAGCATGACCGATTACACCTGTACTCGATCACATGAGTACCTTGCATATTTATAGGACTTGCTGCTGCCTTCGGCATGGTCTTCTGTGTGGTCAACACATCTAGGGGAGATAACGTGAATTAAAATTCGTCATCGTGTGATGAGTGAGTGAGTATGGTTTTACGCCGCTTTTAGCAATATTCCAGCAATATCACGGCGGGGGACACCATAAATGGGCTTCACACAATGTACCCATGTAGAGAGTCGAACCCGGGTCTTAAGCATGACGAGCGAACGCTTTAACCATTAAGCTACCCCACCGCCCCTATCGTGTGGGGTAGCTCTAAGGAATCTGAATCTGATTCTATGAAGTTTACTTTAACACCGCAGGCTGTCATGGATGAAGTGTTTACAACTTTGGGAGTGAAAGGAGTAGTCAATCAGAACACCTTGAAGCCCCTCTCCTCGTATATATCCTGTGCATGTATTTTCTGGTAAAACTGAAGCGCGGGAGCATTCCAGTTCCTCCCCATCCACTGAAGTCGAGGACAATGTTTGGCCTCTGCAATCTGAAACAAAAACAACAAATGGAGATTAGGGCGTACAGTAGAATACCCCGCTCACGTTAAAAAACTAGGTCCTGATTGGTTGAGAAAGCGGCAATCACTATCGAGTAGAAATCAGTCGGAACATATGTTGTGTAAACGCATCCCAAAACGTGTTTACAAACGTTTATCCTTCAAAATACAAACGATACATGAAAAGCATATGTAGAAAACGATTTCCACGTAATGCACGTGCAATATGTATACGTAGAGAAGAGACATCGACTATAAAAACCAAACCAAATTCATAATTTTATTACGAAATGTACGACGTAAACGAAGATAAAAAATTCCAAGATTGAATGCTACTGGCCGAAATATCGCCATTGGACGTTTGGAAGCTGGGGAGTCCCAGTCTGCCATTGCAAGACACTTCAACATCCACAATAGAACCATATCTCGATTATGGTATCGATATACCCGCTTCAATTCGGCCCAAAATCATCCCAGAAGTGGAAGACCAAGAGTGACCACTCCTGCTAAGTTCCTATTCACCCGGATGTTTCACCCACGTCACCGATTTGCTACAGTAACAGACACTGCAGGGCAGATGAATGGTTTTCGAAGAATTTCCGACCAAACCATCAGAAATCGTCTGAGAGAAGTTGGAATTCGAGCATATCGATGAAAAATTGGACCTGTCCTGACACGACTACACCATCAACGACTTGTCCAATGGTCCAATGGAACCTGGAGAACTGGCGACGAGTTTGGTTGAGCGATGAATCGAGTTTCCTCCTCTAACGACATGATGAGAGACAACGTATCTATTGACGTCGACACGAACGTTTTGCGCCGAACTACGTTCGACAAGTGGGCAGATTTGGTGAAGATAGCGTCATGGTGTGGGGAACCATGTCCTACACGGGTAGATCACGCTACATCGACCAAATCCTGCGACATCACCCCCTCCCAAGTTTAAACCGCCAGAGGGAGCTGTTTCAACACGACAACGTTCGACCCCACACAGCTCGTGTAACAGGTGCCTATCTCGCCAATGCAAACGTCAATGCCTTTCCCTGGCCTTCCAAATCGCCTGATCTGAACCCAATCGAGTATCTATGGGACGAACTTGATTGACGCGTCGGTAAACGTCGCCATCGTCCTCGGACACTTGCAGAACTTGCAGGAGGAATGGCGAAGAATTCCCCAAGCAAAAATCCGACGACTTGTGGAATCCCTTCCAAGTTGGTGTCGAGCAGTGACGGCTACAAGGGGTGGTGTCACCAGGCACTGACCTGACCGCCCCCTTGTGTTCACACAGTGAGTTTAATGCTGACAGTGACAACAAAACATATGTTCATCAGTGTGTCGAATTTCCTTCATCTCTGTTCAAGATTAATCTCGAAATTGGTTGCAACAACAACATATAAAGTCATTTAAATACACGATGCCGTTTTAGTAAATGGTCATATTATGATTGAGATAACACTTTCTCGTTCAAGCACCGATTCTAGTATTCAACCCAAACAAGTACTAGAATCTAGATACTTTAAAGAGAAATTGTGATCCCAAATATATACAAGAGC
Source organism: Haliotis rubra (assembly GCF_003918875.1). Taxonomy (NCBI): domain Eukaryota; kingdom Metazoa; phylum Mollusca; class Gastropoda; order Lepetellida; family Haliotidae; genus Haliotis; species Haliotis rubra. The sequence continues at coordinate 27,341 of NW_025767426.1, forward strand.
TATAAAGCCACTGGTACATTGACAAGTTGTACAATGTGTGCCCATCACATCAACATAACGGCTGACACTGCAACTAGACAGGTGTAGCGACCGTCAACTCCACATGCAATGATGTCGGATATACCGACCACCTGAAGAATTTTTTTGTTGCGTGTAACAGTAAACTGTAGTCCAGCTGTATCACAGCACGTGTAAATAATCGAGTCAATACCAGTAAACTAAAAATGACTGATATTATGAACACCGTCCATGACGCCGAGGTACAAGGCAATTAATTACGCTTGTAGTCAACAAAATCCGTTTTTACACAGCTTAATCTCATCTTCTGACAGGGGGCAGTGGGGTAGCCTAGTGGGTATAGTGTTAAAGTAGGTACAATGTATGAAAACCATTTCTTGTACCCCACCGAGATATCGCCAAAAGCGGTGTAAAACTATACTCACTCATCTTCCGATGGGTATTAGTAGGCTTACAAGTAGTGTGGTACAATGTACGTCAGTAAAACCATTTCTTAGGTTGTGTAGGCCCCACATGGCGAGATATCGTCTTAGGTTGTGTTCCAAGCGTAACGTGTAAAACTATACTCCACCAGGCCTGTAACTCATCTTCCGATGTATAAATCTATGGCGGGCCGATTTCGTCTTAGGTTGTGTTCCACCAGGACTGTAACGTCAGTAACATGGCGGGCATGTCTAGTGTGTATTTCGTCTTAGGTTGTGTTCCACCAGGCCTGTAACGTCAGTAACATGGCGGGCATGTCTAGTGTGTATTTCGTCTTAGGTTGTGTTCCACCAGGCCTGTAACGTCAGTAACATGGCGGGCATGTCTAGTGTGTATTTCGTCTTAGGTTGTGTTCCACCAGGCCTGTAACGTCTGTAACAACATGGTCGGGCAGATGTCAGTAACATGGCGGGTAGTGTATTTCGTCTTAGGTTGTGTTCCACCAGGCCTGTCGTCATGTCTAGTGTGTATTTCGTCTTAGGTTGTGTTCCACCAGGCCTGTAACGTCTGTAACATGGTGGGCATGTCCGGTATGAATGTGATCTTTGTTAGACAACGTTATAATACTTACCTTAATTGCCTCCAAGAAGAGAGCAGACCCGATGCCTTGCCTCCTGAAGCCGTCAGCTACATATATATCATCTATGTATAACACCTCTCCGACCCATGTACTGTAAAACCAGATATACACCAGGACACCAATCAACTCTTTTGGACCTAAATGTGGAGGACGAAAGAAATATAAAATCTCTGTGTCACGAAAATGTTATGTTTTTGTCAACAGGGCCCCGTTTCACAAAGCGATCTTAACTCCACGGTAGCTCACATATTGAAACATTCACTTACGATAGCCGAAATGCTAAAACATTTTATTGAACCGAACCCTCATTAATAAAGGTCAATTTAATCGCTTCCTATATGTGATGCGTTTAGATGATACATTACCTGGAAACAGAACGCCCCCTGTGTGTTTGAATGTTTGTGCGGCATTTCCTAGTCTCAGACATCCTGAGTGTGCGGGTTATCAATATTTCTTTATATAATGGCGGCAGATTGAAAAGAGATCACCCTAAGGTACTGGTTACGGGTATTCTGTTATAGGTTGAGTGGGGATGAGCTGGGAGTGGTAAGATTCAGTGTAGGCGACCCCCTACCTCTTTTTTGATATGTATGTTTTCACGACATCCAAGACCACCCAACCATACCCTTCAACCGCCAATCCCTAAACCTCAACCCCAACCGCACACCCCTAAACCTCAACCCCAACCCCACACCCCACACCCTAAACCCCAGATCATGCAACCCATGTTCCGTGAGCACAGTACAAAGAGGTGGGCCTGTTTCACAAACCGATCGTAGCGCTACGACTGTTTAAATCTCTGTTACAGTATTGGAGGTACGACAGTCGTGGTGCTACGATACCCCGGAGACCATGCAACCCACGTACCATGGTTATAGTACAAAGAGGTGGGCCTGTTTCACAAACCGATCGTAGCGCTACGACTGTTTAAATCTCTGTTACAGTATTGGAGGTACGACAGTCGTGGTGCTACGATACCCCGGAGACCATGCAACCCACGTACCATGGTTATAGTACAAAGACGTGGGCCTGTTTCACAAACCGATCGTAGCGCTACGACTTTGGTGAGTATACGTCACAGTATAGGGAGTACGACAGTCGTCGCGCTACGATAGCTAGAAGACCGTGCAACTAATGCACCTTGCTTTACAACACTGAGGCCTGGGACAAAACGAGCGCAGTGCTACGTTTATCGTAATTCCCTTTCTTTAACGTAGACTTACGATCTCGTAGGACTACACCTGTCGCAAGTCAATGTTACAGGATGTACGACAGTCGTAGCGCTACCATAGCTTTGTCAAACGGGGCCCTGCGCAATGTACTATGAAAATATCTAACTGAGAATCCTGCAGAGTTAAAGGGATGTCACTGTGCACTGAACACATGCTTCTTTCATAAACAAAAACATATGTATGAGATTTACATTGATTTAGGAACAAAACCCGTTTTAACAAGCAAATGGTTTAGCTCAGAAACATATCATAAAGCCAGTGAACATCCGGGACAGAATTGGTCTTCAGGAACCTGTGCTAGGTGACTCACGGCATAGATACTTATGATGTCATCAATCACTGGATTGTCAGATCATACTCTATTATTTGCAGATCATGAGCATCGATCCACGCAACTGGGATACAATGACACGTGTCAACCATACAATGACATGTGTCAACCAAGTCGGCCAGTCTGACCACGCGATCCCAATAGTCGCCACTTACGACAAACATGGATTACTGAAGATCAATTCAAACCCTGAACGCAGTGAGATACTCGGATCTAAACCACTTTAATGGATGGGCTAACATATGAACCCTGTTTGGCACAGAATGAAAATGTGCATGGTTTCGTTGAAGACACTTGTCACCCTTGAGTTGGATTATTCGAGGCTGATTCGATACACTGGACGGTAAGCTGATGTTTCCACTTATGAATGATGTAACGTTTATGGATAATGCAAGGTGTTCTTACTGTCTATGTCCATTCTAAATTGGCCGTTGGAAAGGCTCGCCAGTTCCTGAAATTACAAATAAAATCACTTTAGGGAAGAACAGTGGTGACATGTGTCTCAAAGTAAAGTACTGGGAACGATGAAGGTATTTTTACACAACATCTCACCAAGAGTCACATTCTCCTTCGTCCCAATTGTTTATGATACATGCATCTGTTCACACCGAAATCGTGAACACCTGGTATCATGATTACGGGCTCAAAATATGAAACCAAACCGGTAAAACGCATGGTGTCCTATTTAAAGGCGGGTTGGCACTTCACATTGTGGACACCTTGGTCCGCTTGCAAAAAGCAGACTTTTATAAGTCTATGTGAGTAATTAAGTGAGTCTAGTTTTACGCCGCTTTTGGCAATATTCCAGCAATATCACGGCGGGGGACACCAGAAATGGGCTTCACACATTGTACCGGGAATCGAACCCGGGTCTTCGGGGCGACGAGCGAGTTAAAATCGTCTTAGCGCTAAAGTCTCTTTGTGCAAGCAGCCCTTCGTGTCTGCTGTAAAGGGTGATACAGTATACATTCATACCGCGAACGGCTGGTGTTAGAGCAGGGCACACGTTTCCCATACCGCGAACACCTGCATGCTCTACTAGGGGATTAAATACACATTCATTTGGCAAACACCCGGTATCTTTTGACAGAACGATATACACGTTTATACCTCTATCGCCGGTGTTTGAAGAAGAGCAAATGTTTAAAGTCAGCAGTTGTATTACTTCTTATAAGTGAAATGTTTGAATTTGTTTCTTTATACATTTTGTTTAACTTCATTTAAAAGAAATGCCCCCGTGACTACCGTAAACTACACTAGGGGTTTATGCAAGGTTCAATGTCTCCCGTACGCGCAGAAGTAGAGAATGGACTCTATAAAACAAACCCTGCGTCATGAGGCACACAATGATACGCACAACTTGCCTACAGCGAGTGAGTGAGTGAGTGAGTTTAGTTTTACGCCGCATTCAGCAATATTCAAGCTATATGGCAGCGATCTGTAAATAATGGAGACTGGACCAGACAATCCAGTGATCAACAACATGAGCGTCGATCTGCGCAATTGGGAACCGATGACATGTGTCAACCAAGTCAGCGAGCCCGACCACCCGATCCCGTTAGTCGCCTCTTACGACAAGCATGGGTCAGTGAAGACCAATTCTAACCCGGATCTTCACGAGTCTACAGCAAATGAAGAATAGTTACCTGTGTCTGTAATTTCACCAATCAATCATGACCACTGTCCACTCGATCACTGATTATTCTTATTCTTTGAAGTAATTACCTGAACGTACTCTACACTTCCCCATTTTAATACTTTACAGGAACCTCATTTTACCGGCGAGGTCCCCTAAAACTAATTTATTTCAGTTTCCCCGGACCCCAAGTTTGTAAGTCACGGTAAACCCTGCTACTTGTTTGTTTGTTTAAAATATGGCTGGTGTCTGTAAATAATCGAGTCTGGACCAGACAATCCAGTGATCAGCGAGCCTGGCCACCCATTCTCGTCAGTCGCATCTTACGACTGTATTGATTCAAACTCTGATGGCGACTGATTCAGATGAGCCATTGTCTAAATAATTCCAAGAGGCGACTGACGTGACCGCGTGGTAATGCCCGCTGACATCGTTGTCATCTTATTCCAACTGCGTAGATGGATGCTGATGATGTTGATCACCGGACTGTCTGGTCCAGACTCGAATATTTACAGACCGCCACTATATAGCTGGAATATTGCTGAGTGCGGCGTTAAACAACAAACAAAGGCGAAAAAACTATTTAGCTAAGACATGTATGACTTAATTGCAATTATTAAAACAACGCTTTTCTCCATTCTAAACCCTCATCATCACCGCAATGTACATTGACTAACATTGTATCAGCCAACCCATACCACTGTCACTTTCATTAATTACTGTGTATGACATTTACATGTATAACCTTAATTGGTCACCCCCTTGGTCGTGTCTACCATTATATAGAAAAGTCCATGGCAACGCAAATGTCACTTCATCTGCCCATTGCCCATATATAGTATATAGTGTGTCTATATATAGAGAGAGACAGAGACAGAGAGATAGATAGATAAAACACCTGGTGTCCTATTTAAATGTTTACATCTCATCCTGGTTCCCGGGCTTCTCATTAGTTTGTATAGAGGCCCTGGTATTGGTCATGTAATGGCGGCGCTCACTGAATAGATTCAAGATGGCGGACGAGGTAAGTTTACTATGGAACTGACCGATTTCTAATACTTCTAGCTGCGACATTCACACGACACTTGGCTCAGTAATGCAGAATGAAATTAGTATCTGAATCCCGGAAGCAAAAAAATTTTAGAACAAAGAGGTTTGCCTCCATAACTCCATGTTTTCCCGAAGCGTAAGCCCCGCCCACTCGCGAATGTAAACACGACTTGCACGTTTTAGTGCCTCACATTACATGATGCATACACCGACGACGGGATGAATATCAAACTATTTATTAATAAATCCATAGCTATCTACCTTATTACACCTTTTGGCATTGTTGAATCACGTTTTACAACTACAGAAAATAGAAAAAATCGTCTCCAATCTTTGCCAATAGTGCGCTGTCCCTACCTGATACCCTAGTAGCAGCACAAGGTATAACACCTGGAATTTTCTTAATTTGTTACTGTTTATTTCAAAATATATGCTTAGATAATATATTTTGTAACATGGTCACTTCAGAAATGGATGTTTTGATTTATTTATGTATTTATTCAACTTTCTTTTATGAAAAATCTATTTATGAAAAATCTATTCAGCAGTTTTGTAGGGTGGCGGTCTGTAAGTAATCGGGTTAGACCATTCAGCAGTTTTATATAGTGGCGGTCTGTAAGTAATCGGGTTAGACCATTCAGCAGTTTTATATAGTGGCGGTCTGTAAGTAATCGGGTTAGACCTTTCAGCAAAGTGACTGACATAATGAGCATCAACCTATATGCACTTGGGATACGATGACATGCGTCAACCAAGACAGCGAGCCTTCCACACAACCCAGCTTGTCGCCTCTTCAGACAAACATGCATGGGTTGCTGAAGACCTGGATCTTCACCGGTAAGACATAAGATTGTGGTTGAATGACAAGTAATAAGCCCTTCGCCGTATTCAGTCAATCACATGGGCAATGAGATATTTACAACCACAAGTGGGGAAAACTAGACTGACGCTAAGTCACTGAATATATACGTTTTCATGGAAACACCTTTTAGATTGAAAAGGAGCCCCAGTGAGAAGGTTGATTCAGAGGTAATCTAGACTTGCTTCATTTAGGGCTTTAGCATTGCAGGGAAGGAATAATGCGGTTCGGGGACTGTGAGACAGCATAGGGGAACACCAGTCTTCAAAGAATGGAATGGAATCCGCCCTCTTAGCGCGATGAGCGAACACTTGAACCACTAGGCTACCCGACACCCCTGTGTCACACTTCAACTGTGGTTATCATGTGTCTGTACATATACATCTTACAGTCAGTGTCTACTATCAATGTGCACATTGCCTATTTCACTCAGTCATTGTGTGTGTACATTGTCTAAAATTTCCAGCATTGTGTACATTGTATAAAATTTCCAGCATTGTGTACATTGTCTAAAATTTCCAGCATTGTGTACATTGTCTAAAATTTCCAGCATTGTGTACATTGTCTAAAATTTCCAGCATTGTGTACATTGCCTGATTAATTAACCCAATTATTGTACAGTTTGACTGATTGTTGAACAAGGATTATTGAGAAGACAAGATTAGCATGGGTTTCGTTCTGTGATCACTGAGGCTTCTTTTAATAAAGTAATGTTTATGGTTTAGATTAATCCAAGTTTCCTTAAAGCAAAGGCTTCCCTAGAATTGCCTGATAGTAGACACTGACTGTAACATACACCTGTCAGTACCTTTGGAAATGTTAACTAAATATTGCTGTTTGTTCGATGCCATTTACGTCGCTCGTCCCTCGGCGCACAGAGAAACACTGCAGCAACCTACCTGAGTGATCAGCTGGTGGTTCATATGTCGGTATACTTGATATATATTGCCATAACTTACATTTATTATGAATTATGTCAAACTATTGAAAAAGGAAGTCCATTAGCAAACACATGCGACACTAATTATTTAATCGATCACACGTCTTATTCCTGCCTGGTTATCAGCTGATCAGTATTGATCTGTGGACGTGCCTTTAGTGGTTATAATACGTAACATTTACAAAAATGTTTGTTTTCTTTCAGTGGGTGTTTAATCAAGCATGACCCACTTGATGCGTTTTGATGACAACCAGTTCCTTGATTAACAGAGGGGCGTATTTGGACCGATCACGACTCTGATACGCCCCCACCCACCTCTCTCTCCCCCCCATCCTTCTCACACTCACACTGCACCCACCTCCTCCCTCTCTCCCCTTCTCACACCCTCTCTCTCTCCCTCCACACACACACTCTCTCTCTCTCTCTCTCTCTCTCTCTCTCATCTCTCTCTCTCTCTCTCTCTCTCTCTCTCTCTCTCACTCTCTCTCTCTCTCTCTCTCTCTCTCTCTCTCTCTCTCTCTCTCTCTCTCTCTCTCTCTCTCTCTCTCTCTCTCTTCCAATACTATTGGTCGCCGTAACAACACTAGGATGTCCACAGTAATAAAACAGGTGAGAAATTAACTTCCAAATCGTCGAAATACCTTAGTCGTGCGTGCGACGTTAAATAAAGCAAATGACAACAACAACTTCCAAATCCCCCGCTGCAAGTGCTCTCCTGAACGTAATACCAGGGATGGTTATGTTTCAGAAACACGCGTGTTAAAGCAAGTAACAGATACCGTTGTTAACAGTAAGATGGATGGCTCTATGCTTTACATCATCGCTTCACACCACTCAAAACTTACATCAGAATCTTAACAACAAACTATTTAATGGTCTAATGAGCCAAAATCAACATCTTGTACACTGTACAGTAACTTGTACAAGAACTGACGCGATACACTGAATAGTCCTGTGAGTGGTTATTTATTTTAACTGTCGAAATGAAACATGAACATGTTTTCCATGCTTATTTTTTAAACCGACAATTTCATTCCAACAAGTGCTTAAGTGGTCCATTCCAAGCAGCTACAGATCTTCTTTTACTCGGCCGCATGCCATATAACGGTAGATTAAACTTCCACCAAGCGTTTCGGTGCACTGAGAGTGCACTAATAAACATTGTTATTTGTTGATTCACACGTTGAAAGAAAACGTTAACCGGAAATCAGTAAATGAACTCACTGTGAACACAACACACAACAAAACAATGTGACATAGTTGACACGTGTATACTAAAATTAACTAAGTTTACAAATTAATGTCGATAAACTAAATAATCGATAACAATATACCTTTGTAGTAACACCAATCACTTACTATGGCAGTACACTTACTACACATAAGTGGGTGAGTGAGTATGTTTTTATCATCCAAAACTTACAATGCCCTGACATCATCATTTTTATTACCCACGTGGTCAACGTATGGGTAGTTGCATACTAATCTCGTACGTCACACGAGTGTCGTATCTCGTTGACCTGTGTCGTAACGACTTGACCTGAGATTCTGACGATTTGATTTGATAACCGATGACCTCTAAATTAGGTCACATTCTGACGTAACTATTTTTTCATTCATAACAAACACGTGAATTCATTCATTCTACAACTTAAATGCATTGTGGGAATGTAAACATTGCGAACGTTGCCGTGTCGCTGATTAATTGTGAGTCGAACTGAGACATTATATCTGTCGAAAAACTAAACGCAATGTTTCCACCAGTGATGTTAGCGGAATGAAGCAACTGCAAACCAAGAAACGGGGTGCTACGGAGTAGTTTACTGTAGGAGGCTGTACGAGGCGATGACAACTGACATGCATCCTGACGTCGGTTACCAAGGCAGTGACGTCATTGCAGTGTGACGTCATGCAAATATTGTGCTACAATACAAAACTCTTCCGCAACCTTTTTATGAAACCGGTTTCGCTCTTAAACCATAAAAATAACAAAAAAACACGCTATTTTGTCAATTTAATGCATGTAAGACGTGGGTAATAAATAAAATACCACACTCAGTCTCATTACATACGAATTATACGAAACTCGTGACCTTCCTATGGTATCTGACCTCGCTTTCGCTCTGTCAGATACCATAGGAAGGACACTCGTTTCGTATAATTCGTATGTAATGAGACCTCGTGTAGTATTCTCTATATATGACTCATTCTAATTCAACTTAGTATGTAACACGAGCTCTGATTGGTCAATGCTATAAATTCCCGACCGTATAATCAGCATATACGGTTGCAATTTGAAGACCGATTCACCAAAACCTTTGAATGTATTCCTACACTATTGAGGTAACGCTGCTTTGCAGGACATTGTCATTTGCAGAAGCCACATGTAATTTAACTCCCCTCTTCAGCTAAAATGGGTGGAATTTGTGTTTAAAAAGACAAAACAGTATCATAAATTCAATATTAAGTTCAAACAACTTACTCGCAACGGGCTCTTGACCCCACAATGTTAGATCATGAAACAAGATTTATGACGTCATTATGGAGCGTGACGTCACCTGCTGTGACGTCATTTGACAACAGTACTGATAATGGCCCGTAGTTGAGGAATTAGCGGGCCGCTCATTCCTGTAACTTGAAGGCTGTTTCATCATAATTCGGTCCATTTTATCTATAATACTATGATCAATCCATCATTGTCAGATTTAGTCTGTGTGCACATAATAAACGTGTGTAGTTTGAAAAGGGACTACTTTTTCTGGCGATGGTGTAAGTTCAAGGAGTGATATGATTAACCTTTGACCTAGAGGAACTTTGACCTGGTTTAAATAATGAATTTCTTTCACGAAAAAACAGCGTAAAACAAGTTGAATTCGAATGGGGTTAACTGTACTGTGTTTGACGAATTGGGGACGTATACCGCTGGTTTTATAGCCGCAAATTTAGTTATATCGGCGACGCGCAAGCGAAGCCGATATAACGTTAAATTTGCGGCTATATAACCACCAGTATACGTCCCCAATAGACCGATCCAGTCCCGGCCGATAAGCCCCGCCCACTTCGTTTTTGACGTTAGGGGGGACAACCACGGACTAATCACAATGGCGTCACCGCCGGCGAAACGTACGTGATAGCGAATGTTGTTGATGAATTCTGTTTGTTGTACTTTGGTATCCGTCGTTTGTGAATGATATGTAAAAAGGAAAATTTACGTAGTTTATTTTCAATGTATTTTAGTTGACAGGTTGTATAATTGGCGAGTGAAAATGTAGTTAGATCTACATGCCCGATGAAAAATCGTCTCAGCCAGCTGCTGAGATTGGGAAGCGTATTTTCTACCAAATAATCTATCCGGCAATTCACGTTCGTCTAAGATATTAGCAGGGGAAAGGTAACTGAATTATGTTGTTTGTTGTTTTTTCTCAAAAATTCCCATCGTAATATTATAAAAACCGTGAACACAACCACATGTTGAAGTTGCAGATCGGTTCGGTATCTATATTAAAAAGATTGTCAAAACTGCGCGTGCCACCTTTATTTATTTATCCGTTCTTCAAATTTACTTAAATTAGAAGTTTGTGAAAACATGGGTTTCTACCTTTCAAGGAACAACGCAGGAAAACAGTATCCCGTCTACTACTTCGTCCACCTTGTTTGTCTGTACATATTATCTGGAAAACGTTACTGGACCTGTTAACACAGTATGTTTCCATGGATGTATCTTGACATACCCAGAAGCAAATATTCAGCAGCTAATCTGCAGCTATTCTCAGTAAAATTTCCCTCTTCAAAATCTGTACACCATCCTAAAATGACACTGAATATACGGAAATCCATTTTTTTAATAATCCTTTCAAATTTATTTTTCTATGTGTACTTTGTTGTGGAATCCTAATCTACAAACCTCCACTATAATGGACTTCATGAACTGCCAGCATTTATCTACAGGTATGTCACACCACCATAAACACAAAGAATCCAAGATACAGTCTGCACCTGTACACTGACACATCTTCCATAAATAGGAAACGTGATGCAAAATCTTTGAACAGAGGATCCACAGTTATCCGAACAATTAACTAGCATTGAAATAGAATGTTACACAACATATAAATATACTGCTTTTTCTTCAGATATATTTAACTGCTAACTACTAATGTAAATAAGAGGCAAAGAATATATTCAAACTTTAAAGCTTTTTGTCAATAAAATTACATATTGACATTATTGCTTCTTAAACAATGATAATCTTTGTTTTATTAGATCTGAGACCATATCCCTTAGGGACATAACACTAATTCTGATCTATTTCCTTTTCTGAGATACTTACTAGTGTCATCAAAATTATATTAAAGTTGCTTAAAAATTTGGTAAAAGTCATAACAAAAGTTTAGGAAAACATACTTGAAAATGTCCTGAAGCTTTCACCTCCTGCAATTAAACCAGTGTGCAATTTAATATGAATTTAAGCTTATTTTCCAAATAAGCATCAACAAACCTTGAACAATTTTTCCAAAACCAACATCTTAATAAACACTACTTTGGCTCAGTCTTCAAATATTGGTAACCTCCTCAAAAGCTGATGATTTCTAAGAAGTATTACATGAAATCGGGGTTGAATATTATATGTTTCAATATCCATTCCAGTTACATGAACAGTCAACAATTCTGTAAGTTATTTGGTTCCAAGACTGAATAATGCTTGGGTGTGACCAAAACGTAGCCTTTGGTTTTTTCAAATTCTCTGGATGTTGAAATAACTTTATTATGAGTGATGATACTAGTGATCACTCTCTGAATAATCTCATTAGTAAACATATTATTTAAAGACCAAATATTTCTTAAAACAAACTAGCTATCTTAGTACCAAGTGATTGTTCAGCCATGATATGTATATAGTGTTTGTTTGCCTAGTTCTGCCTTAAATTCACATGAATCTGATATGTGAGTCAATTAAGTAATTATTTATAATTGATTGGATTATTATCTATTTTATTACCTTTCCACGTTTCCTGAAGGAGGCAAGATTCTAAAAACATACCTTGCTATCATTTCCAGTGAATTATAATTAAAATGACAGAACTATGTTATTACTCCTAAAATGTACCAATGTACCCCAACCCCCACCCCAACCCCAACCCTACATGTAAAATAATTATGCTGTGACAAAAAATCAAAACAAATAATGTTCTCATAGTTAGGAAATAAACTTATATTTCACTCCGTCCGATATTCCAGAAAGTCACTATTCTTCTCACATACTTTTCGTCTCCGATCCACATGGAGTAAGCTAAATCAGTTCAAAGTCCCATCTCTTTTATAGAAATTTTGAAATATTTAAGACATGGTTTTATAGACACGCATTTGAATTAATTTTGATGTTTGGATATTGCGTGATAGGCAACCGCTGACACTGACAATATTTCCGTTTGGATAAAAATATATTACTCCTCGAATATTTAGATACTGTACTGTACATAGGCCTTCAGATTGTGCTTTTGAAACTTTAAAACATCCTAAAATGTGTGACAAATTTAAGAATATCTAATCGCGAATGCAACCATATACACCACATTGTTCTTTAATGTAACAAGTTTTGCTATTTCGGTCGACCCTAACCGAAATCAGCTCGCTGTCAGATTTGTCATTTCAGGTTTGTGGTGTACCAACTCAATGCCCAGTAGTGACTAAAAACGTGAAGCAAAAACAATTTTGTAGTTACAAGAATTGTCCGTGTTTATAACACTTGCAAAATCCTAAACTGCTATTTGTTGTCATCTATTGGTAATGCTTTTGCACATATGCGAAAGTGTGTAAATTCGTGTAAATTTGCACCTTCGAGCACCTTCGAGCCGACATTTAACTGCTCGTTAGGCCTATCGCATTCCTTGATCCGCCTCAATTTTTTTGTCTTGATCGTAATGGTTTTGTTAAAGGTACACATCAAATCACAGCAATATGTAATAGATATAGCGAGTGTAAATGGCATAATTCGAAGCACATCGCTTCGGAGGCATCGTTTGACCCCGGAAATAAGTCTGACAAATCCACACAGCGCGCCCGGCCTGACGCATGCGCCAGTTTTGATTGACAGACTGGATCGGTCTATTCGTCACACACAGTACAGTTATCCCCTAATTATACTATGACGTCAAAAACTTGATGACGTCACAATGCTATGACATCGCTGCACTGCATGTCTAGTGGCAGTACCGTATTTAGATGTATATTTTTCATTGAAACTAATGAAGAGTGATGTTTTTATGATAGATAAAATCTCACTCTCGTGTCCTCTGATATCAACTAGATCAACACTCGTTGATAAAAGTAAAAATATCTTACTTTATAAAATTTGTAACTGTATCAACTCGTCGTGATATATTTGACATCAAAAGACACTCGGGTAAGATTCTCTATATTACGCCGCTTTTAGCAATATCCCAGCAATATCACGGCGGGGGACACCAGAAATGGGCTTCACACATTGTACCCACATAGGGATTCAAACCCGGGTCTTTAGCGTAACCATTAGGCTACCCCACCACAACTAAATAGAGTGTCAGTACTTTAGAGGCATTGATTATGGCAATAAAGATAGCGAATGTCATATTCACTTAACTGCAACAATGGTCAAGTCTCCCCAAAAAATTTTTTTTCTGTATATCCAGGGTAAGATTCATCTCAAAACAACGCTGGTCTTGAAACTTCAGATGCGATGTGAGAATAGGGAAAAGAGTTAGGTCCCCTTTTACACCTAAGAAAATGACTCCAGAAGATTGTCCAACCCCCTGGGTCAGAAGCGAGTGGAATTGCCGATACGGTTGTAGCACTCTAGCTCTGTAGTACGTTCCAGAACTCTGTATACATATAGCACACGTCTTAATATAAAGCACACTATTACCCCCCACTTAATGTTAACAGATACGATATCTTACACGTGGAACATTGTTACACACTGCCACCAAAATATAACCTATACACACAATTCTTAGACACACAACGGTGGCATTTTTCAACTTGGTAGATCTTTGATATGTTGTACCTTCCGCAAACATGATTGGCTGGTTGGTTGTTGTTTAACGCCGCACTCAGCAATATTCCAGCTATATGGTGGCGGTCTGTAAATAATCTAGTCTGGACCAGACAATCCAGTGATCAACTTCATGAGCATCGATCTACACAATTGGAATACGATGACATGTGTCACCCAGACCACCCGATTTTATATTGTATTGTCAACTATAGTTAAACTGTTTTAGATTTAATTACTAGTTTTTAAATTATTCTCTGTGATAATCTAGTAATTTTACTGTCCTTCGTAGGCAGGCTTTTCTAATTTACTATTACTTACTATGTGTATCAATTACTTGTTCTCGTCACGGTATGGCTGGAATGTTGCCGATGTGACGATAAATTTTAACTCACTCACTCACTCACTTTGTTACATATAAGTGACAGAACACAACCATATTGAAACATTTCAGATAAAGGCTGCCTCTCTAAAATGCCATGTCAACACAATACATACTAACGTTAAGGCCATAGTAAATTATGTATTATCTTTACGTCCATATTTTAAACAAATTTGAGCTGGGGCATAGTAATTTCAATATTTTATGTATAGGTTAATCGCCCTTACAAGGTAGTTATTTAATAACTACCGTAGTGAGGGTGATTAAACGGCTTACACCACAAGGGCATACTTGTTTAATACGCGTGTATAAGGCAAGATGAAGATTATCAAAATACCGGTAAGTACAATTTTATTCTTTTTAAATGGAAATAATTGTCCTAGGGCAGTTATTCAGTTTTGCTAATAAACACTTCCAAGAACAATGGACATAACTTTCCCCTGTGGTTTAATTTAAACAATTGGTTTCATCAGAGTAAGTACATCTGGTCAGCACTTGTTCACGGAAGCGATTCACTCCTTGACATATCAATTCCTTACGCGGAAGTGTTGGTCCATGACAGATGCGGATTGGTCAGTATCACCTGGTGCAGTTGTGTATTACAATTGTTTAAGTGACTTTCCATTGTTTGTTTAGTTAACATACACTCAGGGGCAAAATAAATGATACCAAACCTTTTAAAATCATAATTTGTGTTTGGTCTTCGATATTGTGAGCATTTATAGCTAGAAACATTCAGTCGAACGCAACAAAGCTGCCTCCTCAATGAAACAACGATGCACGTGCAAAGCAAGAACCCAGAAAAGTGAACTTATTCACGATAGTTTCGTGCACGTGCACACATGACAAATATTCGGTATAAAAGCACGTGAAAATGTTTATGGACGTCTACATTTTACGATAACATTTGCGACCATGCCGAGATTATCGAAAGAGGAAAGAGAAAGGGAAATTGGCATGTTCCAGCTTGGCGCTACCCACAACCACGTCGCCAGGATCAATTGTAGCCGACTTACAATAACCAGGTTGATGACCCGTTACAGACAGACAGACGCACGGCAGGACACAGGACAGGCCGAGGAGTCGCAGACCTCGGGTCACGACCCAAGCTGAAGACCGTTACTTGCGTACCCTGCATTTACGCAGCCGATTCCTCACTGTGACGTCATCAGCATCGACTGCGCTCGGTCATCAGCCGAAGGACGGTGTCCAGGAGACTTCGTCAGCATGGTATCCGAGCCTACAGACCCTACCGTGGTGTAGCACTGAGGCGCCTCCATCGACGTCGACGTGTGAGATGGGCACGTATCATTCGAGGTTGGCAGCGCAGACAATGAGACAGTCTTATTTACTGATGAGAGCAGATACCTCCTGAACAGACCTGACGGCAGGAAACGAGTGCATCAATGCAGAGGAGAGCAGACGGCACGTTGCTGTGCGCAGGAGTTTGAGCCGTGTGGAGGTGATGGCGTTATGGTGTGGGAGATTGGTAGTGACAGAAAGACGGATCTGGTTGTTGTCGATGGGAGTTTGAATGGGCAGCGTTATATCGATCAAGTCCTTCGGCCAGTTGTTCTACCCTTCCTGCAAGAGAATCCAAGAACCGTATTTCAACAGGACAACGCTCCATGCCACACAGCTCAACGTGTTCAAGGCTTTCTCAACGCCAACAACGTTATTGTCCTGCCATGGCCATCACGCTCTCCGGATCTTTCACCCATTGAGCATTTGTGGGACCATCTTGGGAGACAGATTTGTGCCAGACAGGTCGCCCCAGTGAACAGATAAACCCTCATCCAAGGTTTGAGGGAGGAGTGGAACAGGATACCTCCTCGCGTGATCAGACGTCTGATCTCATCTGTTCGACGTCGTGTTAGGGCCCCTTTCGATGTCGGAGGTGATCACACTCGATATTGACAGGAGTGTCACTGTGTCACTGACATTGACTTATCTCATCATACTGGAATGATCGAATCCAGGACATCTGAATATATGTGTTTTTTTGCAATTATCTCAAACAATTATTGGCCTTGATTAATGAATTTGATTTTCCATGCTCCTCTCCTCTTTCTCTTCAAATTACAACATCGATGTTCTGTTTATCTTTTGTCATCTTTTAGTAATATGGTATCGTTTCTTTTTGACCCTGAGTGTATGATGGGCGTCTTGTTTATTCTCGTTGAAGTTTTTAGTTAACATATGATAACATAATCTTTTTATGTTTAATTTGCTCTTTAATCTCGCATTCTCTGCTTTTATTGTAGATTGTATTATCTTAATTCCTATGTATAGAATCTGTTCTGAGATAAAATGATACATGGGTCATTCTATGGACAAAAGGACAATTTCAGCATTTGCTCTTAAGCAAATTTTATGTGTATTTTTTATGTCTTCATGTAAACTGCTATGGTTTGTATGATTGGCATACTACATCAGCAGAGAAGTTTGGGCAGGAATCTTCCATAAAATCTATTGTGACGTTTAAATGAAAATGTCATTACCGCAACGATGGCAAAAGTACAGATTTTGAAAAATCAAGTCATAAATTGTGCTTAAAAGCAGCTATAAAATGGAAAGAGTTGTTAGGCGTCACATATGTGTTTTTTATAAGTATATTTGTGCAATAAATGGTCATTCTTCTAAATTGTTTATTTTTAAGTTTTTAGAGACGAATTTCCGACCAACCCATCAGAAACCTTCAAGGCAACCTTACAGCAAATTGCTTCCACTAAATCCTGCTACCTCACCTCAACCCACTTTTTGACCGCCAGAGGGAGCTGTTTCAACACGACAACGTTCGACCCCACTCAGCTCGTGTAACAGGGGGGCGGTGGGGTAGCCTAGTGGTTAAAGCGTTGGCTCTTCACGCCGAAGACCCGGGTTCGATTCCCCACATGGGCACAATGTGTTAAGCCCATTTCTGGTGTCCCCCGCCGTGATATTGCTGGAATATTGCTAAAAGCGGCGTAAAACTAAACTCAGTCAGTCAGTCAGTCGTGTAACAGGTGCCTATCTCGCCAATGCAAACGTCAATGTCCTTCCCTGGCCTTCCAAATCGCCTGATCTGAACCCGATCGAGCATCTATGGGACGAACTTGATGGACTCGTCCGTAAACGAGACCATCGTCCTCAGACACTTGCAGATCTTGCCAACGCGTTGCAGGAGGAATCCAACGACTTGTGCAATCCCTTGTTGAGCAGTGACGGCTGCAAACGATGGAGTTTAATGCTGACAATGACACAACAATACATATGTTCATCAGTGTGTCATCTCTGTTCAAGTTTAATCTCGAGATTGGTTGCAACAACAACAACATATAAAGTCATTTAAATACACGATGCCGTTTTGGTAAATGGTTAAATGTAACTCATGTTAAATTTGAGATAACACTTTCTCGTTCAAGCACCGATTCTAGTATTCAACCCAAACAAGTACTAGAATCGATACTTTAAAGAGAAATTGTGATCCCAAATATATACAAGAGCTAAAAAGCCACTGGTACATTGACAAGTTGTACAATGTGTGCCCATCACATCAACATAACGACTGACACTGTAAGTAGACAGATGTAGCGACTGTAAACTCCACATGCAATGAAGTCGGTTATACCGACCACCTGAAGAACGTTTTTGTTGCGTGTAACAGTGTCCACATTAGTGCAGTGAGTGAACTGAACAAAGGCTGACAAGGACAACAATACACATGTTCATCTGCGTGTCAAATTTTCTTACTTATGTACACTTCAATACGTTTAACACATTATATTTCGCCTATGCGTTTCTTTTTATGAAGAGTGTAGATCGAGTAAACGAATCTTAAAGGGGCACTAGATTCTGGCTTCTAACCGCACGTGTCCATTAGCTGTCGTGACACACAACTGATCACGACAGGAGACTGGGCTACCTTCTGTAAGGACAGCAGAAATATGCCTTGAAGAAATATCTATACGTATTTCAAATATGTATGCCTGTAACAGTTTAGCGCTTGTCTGATGTATGTACAATGGCTCATGGAGAAATGTCTTGTGATGAACTGTAATCGGACCAGAAGTTCTTCAAACGCTACAAAACGTTGATGTCAATACGTTGATTGATTAATCACTATTATCATATATTTGTAAACAGATGACACAATGTCTGAGCGTGAAGTGCCTATATGGAAGTAAGATACTGTGTTGAAAGGATTTGCCCATAACACGTTGATAGATTGCTCATTGTTATGTAAATCAATGATTTCTTTATAAAATAATTGTCGAGCGTGCCAGTGGACTAATCAGACTCGATACTTAAAATAAATTATATAAAAGAGCATTTCAGATGATTTAGACTCTTAGATGCAAAATTGAAATCTCCATGCACTCAATGATTAAAACAACACTTGACCTAATTGCGTCATATTTTTCATTTATCTATATTTAAAGATAATTATATTCGGAACTCTAGAACATATAATGTATTGATGATGATGATTTGGAGATTTTACGAGCGCTTTCCGACCTAATGCGTATTTTACTACATAACATTTCCACATGTCACCTTCTGTATATTTGTGAACCACATATACTCAACCAAATAAATAAAACTTGTTAAATTGAATCTCACATGGAAGTAGTGTGTTTATTATAAACATAGTCGTGTATCTCAATGTTGTCATTCAGGTAACAATACAGATGATGAGGGCGGTGGGGCAGCCTAGTGGTTAAAGCGTTCGCTCGTCACACCCACCGAATACCCGTGTTCGATTCTCCACATGGGTACACTGTGTAAACCCATTTCTGGTGTCCGCTGCCGTGATATTGCTGGAATATTGCTAAGAGCGGCGTACAACTAAACTCACTGACGATGAAACGTGGGTATTCTCCCAGTTTGGGATAAAATAGGGATGTCGTCTTAAATGCATGAAAGTTTGATAATGAGAGTTTAGTGTAGGCCTGTGGCATCGAAATTTCGGCATTCAGGGGTGGGCATTCACATTGAGCATGCATGAGAGAGAGGTTATGTACGGTCCCTAATGCATAAGGGCTAAGTTGTTATTATTTGCAACCCCTATTCTATCAGATAAAGAATAGTCTCGCCGCAAAACAGCTGTTCCTGAAGAGGGATATAAAAAAACAACACTAGGATAAGTGTCAGGTCACGAGCTCTTCTGAGGGCCACGCTCAGTTGGATTACCAACACAAATGGCCGACATCAATCCCGCACAGAATCGAGGCGTGTCGGAAATCAACTCTCTGATTGGTCAATTTGTTGTAGTTTTACTGCTTATCAGCAGATGTTACTACGCCAGCCTGCAAATAACGAAACCTAGATCGTGGACATCGTGGAATATACAGTAACTGGGACAGCAGTGCACGTGGACACAGTGGGACATCGCCGTCGTTGTGACAGCAGCTGAGGTAGGCCTACAGGGTTTTTTACCTAGACGTACAGCAATAGGGGCCTTTAATGGTATTGGTCAGTGCAATGTATTCTTTTCTGTGTCCATTCTCTTCATCTGTGCATACCCTTCTGAGGTGTTAGTAACACAGGTCAGGCTATTTGCACTAGAAACACTAGCAGTGGTGAAACACTAGCAGTAGATAGTGAGATATTAGCAGTAGATGGTGTTGTATTAGTATTTGAGATCGTAGACTAATGCTTAGTCTCTGAATATATATAATTTTGATAGTAACAAATAAACCCATTTAAATTGAAAAGGAGCTCCAGGGAGACCAGTCCTGAACCTGAGGAAATCTAGACTTACTTCATTTAGGGCTTTAGCATTGTAGAGAGGGCTTGGCAGTAGGGAAAATAATGTGGTTCAGGGACTGTGAGACAGACTATCGATATCGTAGCATCCGAGATATCGATATTTGCAGTAGGCGGGGAGGTATCTCAAGCTATATGCAGGATATACGGTAAATATCCGAACTCGGTTATCTCCCTTCAATTACTCCACAACGTGTCTCACTTCAGCACTGACGAATGATCTCTTTGAAGGGAATTTCCACCTGAAACAACGCATACAGTTGTGTTGCGGAGATTGGAGCGCCCTTGGGATACGTATAGGATACGCTTAAATGCAGCGATGTCGGTCAACGTCGTCCGTGCTGCCGTTGAAGACGACGGCGAGGAGGTTCTACGTCTATTACGGGTGAGAGTTATGCTTTTCAAACACAGGGGAAATTCCCTGTTATACTCACCTGGCATGACATTTAAAACTTGCTGATATTGGCTTGAAGAACACCAGCATATCGGGGAAGTATGGCCGATGAGTCATGCTCGTATTTCTGTCGGGGATCGTAGAAAATACCTGGTTAGTAATTCAGGTGATCGAGTGATTGTTGTACCAATAGTATATATGGGCAATTGGCAGATGAAGGGACAATGGCGTTGCCTTGGACGTTTTTATATAATGGCAAACACGGCCAAGGGGATGTCCACCAAGTTACAAGTAAAACAGCTATTAGAGAAGTATGGTTTTGGATATGTATGGAAAAACCAACTAGACTTAGACCTTTCATCTTTTATAGGAACCTTTAGAAATAGATGTATTGATATAGATACACAAACTTGGTTTACACGTATTCATTCTTATCCTAAACTGAATTTATGTTGTGACATTAAACTTTCTTTTGAGAGAGAGGTGTATTTAACTTGTCGGGATGTACCAGCTTATCGTAAGGCTCTTAGTATATTTCGCTGTTCAGGCCATCAGTTAATGATAGAGTCTGGAAGAAAATCTGGTCTGACAAGAAATTCTAGATTATGTCCATTTTGTGTTATACCTGTAATTGAGACAGAATATCACATGTGTTTGGAATGTCCTTTTTACTGTAATCTCAGACATACAATTTTGCCTGTGTGCTATTGTGCTCATCCTTCTTATGATAAACTGGTATTACTTTGCACATCACACGATTCAGGTATTTTAAATCGTTTAGCGAAGGTTTTGTTCCTTGCATTCAAACAACGTAACAATTACCTTAACAAAACTTGTACAACCCATTAAGTGTATGTTTATTGATGTATCTTGTACAGTGCTATGGCGCTCCAGATTTTCCACTTTCATGATATGACTCATGTAACTGTATAATGGGCCTGTGGCCCCTTTATTGAATAAACCAATTACTGACCAAGGTTATAAATGTCATACACAGTAATTAATGAAAGTGACAGTGGTATGGGTTGGCTGATACAATGTAAGTCAATGTACAATGCGGCGGTGATGAGGATTTAGAATGGAGAAAAGCGTTGTTTTAATAATTGCAATTAAGTCATACATGTCTTAGCTAAATAGTTTTTCGCCTTTGTTTGTTGTTTAACGCCGCACTCAGCAATATTCCAGCTATATAGTGGCGGTCTGTAAATATTCGAGTCTGGACCAGACAATCCGGTGATCAACATCATGAACATCGATCTACGCAGTTGGAATACGATGACAACCACGTCAGCGGGCCTTATAACGCGGTCACGTCAGTCGCCTCTTGGAATTATTTTGACAATGGCTCATCTGAATCGGTCGCCATCAGAATTTGAATTAATACAGTCGTAAGATGCGACTGACGAGATTTGGTGGCCAAGCTCGCTGGTCACTGGATTGTCTGGTCCAGACCCGATTATTTACAGACACCAGCCATATTATAAACAAACAAACAAGTAGCAGGGTTTACCGTGACTTACAAACTTGGGGTCCGGGGAAACTGAAATATAATTAGTTTTAGGGGACCTCGCCGGTAATATGGGGAAGTGTAGCGTACCTTCAGATAATTACTTCAAAGAATAAGAATAATCAGTGATCGAGTGGACAATGGTCATGATTGATTGGTGAAATTACAGACACAGGTAACTATTCTTTATTCGCTGTAGACTCGTGAAGATCCGGGTTAGAATTGGTCTTCACTGACCCATGCTTGTCGTAAGAGGCGACTAACGGGATCGGGTGGTCGGGCTCGCTGACTTGGTTGACACATGTCATCGGTTCCCAATTGCGCAGATCGACGCTCATGTTGTTGATCACTGGATTGTCTGGTCCAGACTCGATTATTTACAGATCGCCGCCATATATTTTGAATATTGCTGAGTGCGGCGTAAAACTAAACTCACTCACTCACTCATTCGCTGTAGGTAAGTTTTGCGTATTATTGTGTGTCTCATGACGCAGGGTTTGTTTTTTAGAGTCCATTCTCTACATCTGCGCGTACGGGAGACATTGAACCTTGCATAAACCCTAGTGTAGTTTACGGTAGTCACGGGTGCATTTCTTTTAAATGAAGTTATTCAAAATGTATAAAGAAACAAATTCAAACATTTCACTTATAAGAAGTAATACAACTGCTGACTTTCAACATTTGCTCTTCTTCAAACACCGGCGATAGAGGTATAAACGTGTATATTGTTCTGTCAAAAGATACCGGGTGTTTGCCAAAAGAATGTGTATTTAACCCCCTAGTAGAGCCAGCAGGTGTTCGCGGTATGGGAAACGTGTGCTCTGCTCTAACACCAGCCGTTCGCGGTATGAATGTATACTGTATCACCCTTTACAGCAGACACGAAGGGCTGCTTGCACAAAGAGACTTTAGCGCTAAGACGATTTTAACTCGCTCGTCGCGCCGAAGACCCGGGTTCGATTCCCGGTACAATGTGTGAATCCCATTTCTGGTGTCCCTCGCCGTGATATTGCTGGAATATTGCCAAAAGCGGCGTAAAACTAGACTCACTTAATTACTCACATAGACTTACAAAAGTCTGCTTTTTGCAAGCGGACCAAGGTGTCCACAATGTGAAGTGCCAACCCGCCTTTAAATAGGACACCATGTGTTTTACCGGTTTGGTTTCATATTTTGAGCCCGTAATCATGATACCAGGTGTTCACGATTTCTGTGTGAACAGATGCATATGCCGTAAACAATTGGGACGAAGGAGAATGTGACTCTTGGTGAGATGTTATGTAAAAATACCTTCATCGTTCCCAGTACTTTACTTTGAGACACATGTCACCACTGTTCTTCCCTAAAGTGATTTTATTTGTAATTTCAGGAACTGGCGAGCCTTTCCAACGGCCAATTTAGAATGGACATAGACAGTAAGAACACCTTGCATTATTCGACGAAACCATGCACATTTTCATTCTGCGTCAAACAGGGTTCATATGTTAGCCCATCCATTAAAGTGGTTTAGATTCGAGTACCTCACTGCGTTCAGGGTTTGAATTGATCTTCAGTACTCCATGTTTGTCGTAAGTGGCGACTATCGGGATCGTGTGGTCAGACTGGCTGACTTGGTTGACACATGTCATTGTATGGTTGACACGTGTCATTGTATGGTTGACACGTGTCATTGTATGGTTGACACGTATCATTGTATGGTTGACACGTATCATTGTATGGTTGACACATGTCATTGTATGGTTAACACGTGTCATTGTATCCCAGTTGCGTGGATCGATGCTCATGATTTGCAAATAATAGAGTATGGATCTGACAATCCAGTGATTGATGACATCATAAGTATCTATGCCGTGAGTCACCTAGCATAGGTTCCTGAAGACCAATTCTGTCCCGGATGTTCACTGGCTTTATGATATGTTTCTGAGCTAAACCATTTGCTTGTTAAAACGGGTTTTGCTCCTAAATCAATGTAAATCTCATACATATGTTTTTGTTTATGAAAGAAGCATGTGTTCAGTGCACAGTGACATCCCTTTAACTCGGCAGGATTCTCAGTTAGGTCTTTTCATAGTACATTGTACAGGGCCCCGTTTGAAAAAGCTATGGTAGCGCTACGACAGTCGTACATCCTGTACTGGGCCCCGTTCCTCAAAGCGATCGTAGCGCTACGACTGTCGTAAGTCTATGTTACAGGGCCCTGTTCCTCAAAGCGATCGTAGCGCTAAGAGAGCTCGTAAGTCTACGTTAAAGAAAGGGAATTACGATAATCGTAGCACTACGCTCGTTTTGTCCCAGGCCTCAGTGTTGTAAAGCACGGTGCATTAGTTGCACGGTCTCCTAGCTATCGTAGCTCGACGACTGTCGTACCCCCTATACTGTGACGTATACTTACGACAGTCGTAGAGCTACGATCGGTCATTGAAACAGGCCCACGTCTTTGTACTATAACCATGGTACGTGGGTTGCATGGTCTCCGGGGTATCGTAGCACCACGGCTGTCATACCTCCAATACTGTAACACAGATTTAAACAGTCGTAGCGCTACGATCGGTTTGTGAAACAGGCCCACGTCTTTGTACTGTGCGCACGGAACATGGGTTGCATGATCTGGTTTAATCTCTAAGTTCATCCAGGATGTATTGACATTGGGCTATCCTAGCCTAGTCAGCACCACGCCCCTTTAAACGTCTAGAGCGTACGTCACGTATACTTTCCATCCATCCGAGATAACACGCCTTAGAAGCAGCACTAAACCCAAATAATATCTTTTAATTTCTCGTCTTCCAGGATTCAGAAGAGATGGCTTTGGCGAAAACAGAAAATTCCATTGTTTAGTCGTTGATTCCCCGACATGTATGTATACCTCTTATATACCTCTCCATTGGGAGCTATTAGCACACAAATTCTATAACTTTAATAAGTGTTGATATTATTATATTTGTTATCTGATCTGATTGAAGTGCCAGTCAGGTTAGTGGTTGTGGTTGTGATTTGGGCCTGAGTTGGAGTGTGTTTTAGGGATGTGGGGTTGGGGTTGGGGTTGAGCTTTAGGGGTGTGCGGTTGGGGTTGAGGTTTAGGGATTGGAGTTTGAAGTGTATGGTTGGGTGGTCTTGGATGTCGTGAAAACATACATATCAAAAAAGAGGTAGGGGGTCGCCTACACTGAATCTTACCACTCCCAGCCCATTCCCACTCAACTTATAACAAAATATCCGTAACCAGTACCTTAGGGTGATCTCTTTTCAATCTGCCGCAAGTTTATAAAGACATATTGATAACCCGCACACTCAGGATGTCTGAGACTAGGAAATGCCGCACAAACATTCAAACACACAGGGTGCGTTCTGTTTCCATGTAATGTATCATCTAAACGCATCATATATAGGAAGCGATTAAATTGACCTTTATTAATGAGGGTTCGGTTCCTTAAAATGTTTTAGCATTTCGGCTATCGTAAGTGAATGTTTCAATATGTTAGCTACCTTGGAGTTAAGATCGCTTTGTGAAACCGGGTCCTGTTGACAAAAACATAACATTTTCGCGACACAGAGATTTTATATTTCTTTCGTCCTCCACATTTAGGTCCAAAAGAGTTGATTGGTGTCCTGGTGTATATCTGGTTTTACAGTACATGGATTGGAGAAGTGTTATACATAGAGGATATATATGTAGCTGACGGCTTCAGGAGGCAAGGCATCGGGTCTGCTCTCTTCCTAGAGGCAATTAAGGTAAGTATTACAAGTATAACGTTGTCTAACAAAGATCACATTCATACCGGACATGCCCACTAATGGTGGTCCGATTAATTGAAATAATCGAAGATTGGTCGCAGTGACTAAACGACCAAGCAATCGATCATGTTTTCTCATAATCGAACACAAACAATTCTGGAACACTTGTTGCATTAACAAAGTATTTCACAAGGTTGGTTTTGTCTGTTACATTTCATGAGCACTACAAGCTCGTCCAAGTCATGATTGAATTTATCTTAAAGACCCCCAATAAATTTATGTTCCTAACATACTAGTCATCCTTTAAAGATGAGCAATTTGCCGAAAAACACAAAAAAACCTAAGAACTACATGTTTTTTCTTTATGTTTTTGTGCAAACAAACATAACCAGGAAAATCTGATAAATGACGCTAACCAATTATTTTCGATGATTGATCGGTTGTAATGAACCAATCATCAATTAAGAGATTTTAACCAATTCCCAGCACTAATGCCCGCCATGTTACAGACGTTACACGATAGGTAGTTACGTTACACACCGTAAGACGAAACACACTAGACATGGCGATGTAGTGAGAGCCTAGAAGTGACTTTGTTATACGTTGGGTAGATTTATACATCGGAAGATGAGTGAGTATAGTTTTACGCCGCTTTTGGCGATATCACGGTGGGGTACAAGAAATGGTTTTCATACGTTGTACCTACTTTAACACTATAACCACTAGACTACCCCACTGCCCCCTGTCAGAAGATGAGATTAAGCTGTGTAAAAACGGATTTTGTTGACTACAAGCGTAATTAATTACTTTGCACCTCGGCGTCATGGGACCGCCTCCGTGGTGTAGTGGTTAGAGCGTCCGCCCGGAGAGCGGAAGGTCGCGGGTTCGATCCCCGACCGCGTCATACCAAAAGACGGTAAAATATGGTACTTGTTGGTCCCTGCCTGGCGCTCGGCATTAATGGGTACAACAAGGACTGGTCGGCTCGGAGTCAGTATAATGTGTCTGAGTGGGGTATTCATGCTTCACTGCGGCATGGTATCTCAGTGGGCTAGCACTATAAAACCAGCTTAAGTCTGGGCTAGTACAAGCAGCCGCACATACACATACACACGCATGCACGTCGTCACATGAGCGAAATATTCTCAAGCACGACGTAAAACCCAATTTCACCTCACCTCACCTCACCTCGGCGTCATGGACGGTGTTCATAATATCAGTCATATTTAGTTTACTGGTATTGACTTGATTATTTACACGTGCTGTGATACTGCTGGACTACAGTTTACTGTTACACGAAACAAAAACGTTCTTCAGGTGGTCGGTATATCCATCATTGCATGTGGAGTTGAGAGTCGCTGCATCTGTCTAGTTACAGTGTCAGTCGTTATGTTGATGTGATGGGCACACATTGTACAACTTGTCAATGTACCAGTGGCTTTATAGCTCTTGTATGTATTAGGGATAACAATTTCTCTTTAAAGTATCGATTCTAGTACTTGTTTGGGTTGAGTACTAGAATCGGTGCTTGAACGAGAAAGTGTTATCTCAAATATAACATGAGTTACATTTTAACCATTTACTAAAACGGCATCGTGCATTTAAATGACTTTATATGTTCTTGTTGCAACCAATCTCGAGATTAAACTTGAACAGAGATGAAGGAAATTCGACACACTGATGAACATATGTTTTGTTGTCATTGTCAGCATTAAACTCACTGTGTGGACACCAGGGGGCGTTCAGGTCAGTACCTGGTGACACCACCCCTTGCAGCCGTAACTGCTCGACCCCAACTTGAAAGGGATTGCACAAGTCGTCGGATTGTTGCTTGGGGAATACTTCGCCATTTCTACTGCAAGTTCTGTTGGTGTCTGAGGACGATGGTGACGTTTACGAACGAGTCCATCAAGTTCGTCCCGTAGATACTCGATTGGGTTCAGATCAGGCGATTTGGAAGGCCAGGGAAGGACATTGACGTTTGCATTAGCGAGATAGGCACCTGTTACACGAGCTGTGCGGGGTCGAACGTTGTTGTGGTGAAACAGCTCCCTCTGGCGGTTTAAAAATGGGAGGAGGTGATGTCGCAGGATTTGGTCGATGTAGCGTGATCTACCCGTGTAGGACATGGTTCCCCACACCATGACGCTATCTTCACCAAATCTGCCCACTTGTCGAACGTAGTTCGGCGCAAAACGTTCGTGTCGACGTCAATAGACACGTTGTCTCTCATCACGTCGTTAGAGGAGGAAACTCGATTCATCGCTCAACCAAACTCGTCGCCAGTTCTCCAGGTTCCATGCCTGTACCTTGTTGCACCATTGGACAAGTCGTTGTCGGTGTAGTCGTGTCAGGACAGGTACAATTTTTCATCGATATGCTCGAAATCCAACTTCTCTCGGACGATTTCTGATGGTTTGGTCGGACATTCTTCGAAGACCAGCTTCCAAACGTCCAATGGCGATATTTCGGCCAGTAGCATTCAATCTTGGGAATTTTTTATTTTCGTTTACGTCGTAAATTTTGTAATAAAATTATGAATTTGGTTTGGGCTTTTATAGTCGATGTCTCTACTCTACGTATACATATTGCACGTGCATTACGTGGAAATCGTTTTCTACATATACTTTTCATGTATCGTTTTTATTTTGAAGGATAAACGTTTGTGATGCGTTTGCGCGCAAAACACAACAGCCACGACATGATTAACGGGATTCAGACCTAGGATTGCTGTCCAAATGGATTGAAATGAACCGCTGAAAATGCCTGTGCGTTTCTCTTTTTTTTTGAAGAGTGTAGATGGACACTGAAGGCGTAATATCAAACACAGGGTACATTACATCAGTCCTATAGTTTGATTGAGTATGCAAAACTGGTAGCATACGAGGCAAACGAACCAGTCATTTCTCTTTAACCATTCGGATAAACATCGGGCCATGACACTCATTGATTCTCATGCGAGATAAGCAAGTTACACAACATATGTTCCGATTGATTTCTACTCGATAGTGATTGCCGCCTTCTCAACCAATCAGGACCTAGTATTTTGACGTGAGCGGGGTATTCTACTGTACGTCCAAATCTCATTTTGTTGTTTTGTTTCAGATTGCAGAGGCCAAACATTGTCCTCGACTTCAGTGGATGGGGAGGAACTGGAATGCTCCCGCGCTTCAGTTTTACCAGAATACATGCACAGGATATATACGAGGAGAGGGGCTTCAAGGTGTTCAGATTGACTACAGACGCGATGAGGACTGCTGCTGAAATATTGGCGAGTTCAAATCACTGACAGTATGGAGGTCCTTGTGTTTATATACTGACATGTAATCAGGAGTTTTGTTTCTCCCTGTGGAGCTTGTTTTCGTAGCTGAGATGCCACAAAGGGATTCAGGGATATGGAATCAAGACGGGTTTCTTTATGAGTGCTGTGTGTCAGTGTGGCCCAGTGGCATAGATGACAGGACACCGTTGTGCAGAGTTGCTTCCCTTAGTTTTATCGGGATCCAGTGGTCCATTAGTTCTGATTGTGATTCTTGGATTTTCTACCAGTTCCCAGATCATGGGTCTCGTCAAAGTTGTAAACATCAACGACTTCTACTTCCACTTGACACGCCATTGTATAACTGATATACTGTACTCAGCGGTGTTACAGTAAACTCACTCACTCATCCATGTAGCCTGAGTTTCATAGTATCAGATTCCTTAGAGCTACCCCACACGATAGGGGCGGTGGGGTAGCCTAATGGTTAAAGCGTTCGCTCGTCATGCTGAAGACCCGGGTTCGACTCTCTACATGGGTACATTGTGTGAAGCCCATTTCTGGTGTCCCCCGCCGTGATATTGCTGGAATATTGCTAAAATCGGCGTAAAATCATACTCACTCACTCACCACACGATGACGAATTATAATTCACGTTATCTCCTCTACATGTGTTTACCACACAGAAGACCATGCCGAAGGCAGCAGTACGTCCTATAAATATGCAAGGTACTCATGTGATCAGGACTAGTACAGGTGTAATCGGTCATGCTCCCGGACTGACTTCTTACTTATGAAGAAAAACACTGTCAGCTGCATTGTTGAAGTATTCTGATGGTAGACACAATGGTATTTTAATTTGTTACAGTCGACAAACTGTGATGAGTTGTATACTCTCCAGGGAGGTGAGATTGATAATACAATGTGCCGTTGAGATTGACATCCAATGATCGAGGGGAAAATACCAGCGCCTTGAGCATGCACTAGTGCGTGGATATGTTCGCTATATAAATATCCTACAATAATAATTAGACTGAGAAAATATATTCATAGACAATGGGATAAGTATTATTGATATTATGCAGTTTGTTTATATGATGTTTCCACGTTACGACGATAAAGATACAATTTAGCTTATGTGCATTAAATATGCAAATCTTTGCATAGTCAGATAAATGAAGGTTCTATGGAAATGAAAGCAACAACGTGTACGGCAGAGACAGGTTATCATTAAAGTACCTTACACTGACTCGTTCAAATGTGCGTGTCCAGGTCAGAAGAACACTCCCGTGAAGGTCTGGGTTAGAATATTGATCTTCAGTAACCCATGCTTGTCGTAAGAGGCGACTAACGAGATCGGGTGGTCAGGCTCGCTGACTTGATTGACACATGTCATCGGTTCCCAATTGCGCAGATCGATGCTCATGCTGTTGATCACTGAATTGTCTGGTCCTGACTCGATAATTTACAGACCGCGGCCATATAGCTGGAATATTGCTGAGTTCGGCGTAAAACTAAACTCACTCACTCAACTCACTAAACTCAAGTCCAACAAGAGTATTCTTATGTCTGATCTGTCTGATCTGAGCTACGGAGGCAGTGCCGTGGAACAGAGATTCGGAACTTTGTATTTGTACTTGTAGCTTTTTGACAAAGATATGAGTTAGTGGTTGCCCCACTAGAAGTGCAGTTGCGTCACGAATGAAAAGCGCCAGTTTACGATTTGGTCATTGTGGGTGCGAAGTGAAGAAAACTGGACTTTGGGGAAAATGTCCTGGAATAATACATTCATGAGTCAAAGTCAGATTTGTTGCCTATGACACGGAACATTTTTTTGGCTATAAAAAGCATTATATTGCAAAAGGCATCAGTCGACGACGTGTCTGTGTGTGTGCATGAAACTATACCTGCATCTGTTAGGAATGCGGTCTGGTCAAACGCTCTTCTATGGACAAAGTCACATTTTTTACCGTGGAGACAGAAAAAAGATATTTAAAAGGCTTAAAATACCAAAAGCACCACTAGCTGACGGGAAAGGCTACGATATATAGATGAAAATCGTTGATTCGTTATCTTTTATCCTTCCTAAGTACTCCTGTAAATTAACAGACGTAGCTGAGGTTGTTTTGTACAGCGGCACATCGGCCTTTGGTTCCTGAACGAATACCTGTACATAATAAGTGGTAAAAGTTTATTAAATAAATTAAATGACCATTGAAACTCTCGTGAAAGCGGGAGAAAATGAACTGCACGCACGCACGCACGCATCCGCCCCTAGGAGACCGTTGAATGTAATCAAACAATTCAAAGAAATTTAATCAATTTTGGTACGTCACTGGACAAAACGATGGCAGATATTATATTGTACTGTGATCTTTACACACACAATTAAACGCATCCTTTCAACAACTCAAGTCAAGTATTTTTATGCCGTATGTAGGCCACAGGTCCATATACAACATATATACATTTGTTTACAAATATAGATACACTTTAAAGGGCATACTTATCAATAATACACGTGTTATTTGTTCAAATAGATTTCTTGTCAGTATAAATATGATATTTAATATAAACATATATACACACCTTTATAAACATTTAAAATGGAAAGATGTGTGGTTTTAAGAAAATTTATTGGAGTTTGATTGCTCTGATTTTATAAGCATGAAAGATATATTTACATAAATTTCTTAAAAGTGTTTCATTATTTGTTGATAACAGGGACTTAAATTTATAGTAGTTTGGTTGTTTCTGATATACATATGGCGAGTATTTTAATCTAAGGGAGTTATATTCAGTACATATAAAAATAAAATGATACTCATCTTCTACACCCAGCTTACACAATGGACAATTACGTTCTGCAACTTCAACATTTAACCATCTTCCCTCATTATACTTTAACCTTAATAACCCACATCTAAATTTGATCAAAATATTTCGAAACTTTTTGTCCAAGATACATGATAAATATTTTTCTGGAGTTAACAGACTTTTAAACTCTCGGTAAATACGGTATCGTGAACTGTTATTCAATGTACAATTCCATGATTGAAAAAACATATTGATTGCAACAGTCTTGAATCTATTTACAAATGAAGCTGCATCACCAACTGTCTGAGACATCCAGTATTATCGTAATACATTTGCATTTTGTACACTTTCAAAGGAGCTCTATCTTGATGCATATGAATAACCTTTAACCAATACTTTAAAGTTTTACACAATGCGTTTATAACGAGAGGATATCTTCCACACTCGCCATATACAATAGCAGTAGGTGTTTGAGGGCTGACATTCAAGAAACATTTGCAAGCTGTTAGATGAACCTTTTCTATTTCATAAATGTATGTATTCCCCAGATTTCTGCCCCATACAATAATATCGGCTGTATCTGCGCATCAAATATCTTAAAATACAAGTTGATGCACATTAATGATTTCTGAAGTAATCTTCCTGGGCCTATTAATGATGCAATGTCAAGTATCCACCCATGATAAAGAACTCATGAAAGAAGATAATGTATCATTGTTTTGTATCAAATGTGAAACACCTGTCAAATCTGTGAGGGCAGGGAGTACGGGGGTTGTTATGTTTTTGAGGGACTCACAAGGTCAGCTGGTTAATCAACACGCTATAGTGATGTAAGCGGACGTTAAATCACAGTTTCCACGATCACACCAAGAAGCAGAATGTCCATAACAACTTAACTGTGCACACGTTATACGTCTAGGTGAGTGAGTGAGTGTGGTTTTACGCCGTTTTTTTTGGTTTTTGTTTTTATGATGTTGTTGTTGTTGTTGTTTGAAATATTCCAGCAATATTAAGGCAGGGTACACCAGAAATTAGCTTCACACGTTGTACCCGTGTGGGGAATAGAACCCGGGTTTTCGGCGTGACGAGCGAACGCTTTAATCACTAGGCTACCCCACCGCCCGTTATGTGTCGAAACATGTAGAGTAAGGTTGGGGCTGTCAGTGTAGCGGAGTTAACACTACAGGTAACCGACATTGAAAACACAGCTGTTTATCGCTACTCTACCATGAACAGATACATCGACAATTTCGTTGCGTTAATTAACTTTAGGTAAAGCAGTATTTTGTAAGTCTGATGTTCAAATTCATCAACCAAGGTAACGCGCTGTATATGCTGAAACCAGAGACCATAATTATATCTATAGTCTCTGCTTATATATACTAGACATTAAAAGTGTTTGGAACAGTACTTTCTAAATAAACGTGACGTTGGTACCCATACAGTGAGTGAGTGAGTTTGGTTTTACGCCGCTTTCAGCAATGCATGTATTCCAGCAACATCACGGCGGCGGACACCAGAAATGGGCTTCACACATTGTACCCATGTAGGGAATGGAACTCGGGTCTTCGGCGTGATGGGCGAACGCTTTAACCACTAGGCTACCCCACTGTCCGGTACCCTTATAAATACAGACAGGCTGTGCAATGTTGCGCAGGACATTGCAATCAGACATAGAGACAAGTACTACAATCTGAAGCTCCCTCGACTTCTGACGTATCTGTCTGACAAGTAAAGCGAATTGCCACACTCAGTAAAATGTCAAACGCAGTCGGTTATAATGATTTGAATCCTCTGATGGCCACGATGTATATAATAATCACGGTAGATCTACCATATGGTAAGATTAGATAGAATTGTATTTATGAATACCTTCCTATTCATCTACATCCTAAACAAAAATTTCCACATTCCATTTTACATCCTGCACAGAAATACCCCATCATGTACTACATCCTCAGTACATCCTCGACGTTGCTTTGATGTACCGCCAGTTTGTGTGGGTCGTGGTTCCCGTGACATACATGTAACATTGGGTTTAGCCCATTCACAGGTTTGAAGCGACCTCCACAGTTTTATTTTGTTTGTTTGTTTTCTAACGCCGCATTCAGCAATATTCCAGCTATATGGCGGCGGTCTGTAAATAATCCAGTCTGGACCAGACAATCCAATGATCCATAGCATGAACATCGATCTACTCAATTGGGATGCGATGTGTTAAGTCAACGAGTCTGACCACCCGATTCCGTTAGTCGCCTCTTATGACAACTATGGGTTGCTAAAGACCAATTCTAACCCGGATCTTCACGGATCGCCACCTCTATTAGTATATCTGCTTCATCCATGTTATGCCGTCCCCAAATGCTACATATATATAATAGCTCTATTTCTATACCAAGTCAGCGACGGTTATACATTAATACCCATTTTGTACTTGGTGGTAATTGTTTTGTAAAACAACATTTTGCTATTGTTTGTAAAGCGACATTCTCATATCAAAGTAGCCAGACTCTTTGTGGCTGTTCCAAGGCTAACGCTGTATTATATGATATGACGCTGTAGGTGCGACATTTAAAAGAAAATGTGTTTGTACCACGTGTGGATCATACAGTGCCTTTGTCACGCGTAGAACAATCTTTCTTTGTACCACATGTAGAACCTATATCTTACCTTAAGCTAGTCACAAATGGGGTTCCAACTCAATCAAATATTCCAAAATTTTCTGCAGCCACTCGCTCTATGGCAGTATCCCCGGTTACAGGTCAGACTGACGTGACGTGGGTCAAGTAAAAACACCCTGTAACTTCAGCTTCAGTCATATCACCTACATCCACATTCACCCAGTCTACGTCTGGATCCTAGACTGAGAATCATCCTGAGACATCATCACAAAATACTGACAAACAGCCTGCCACTGTTCATTCGACAAAAAAGAAAGGAAAGAAATTAAATAGAAACAAACACCTATACCGTCCTGTTACCTTCAGAGGTACAGAACCAGTTTGGATCCCAGGGCATGGAGGTTACCCTGTCCTCACAGGACAAGCGGAGGAATAGTGTCACCTCACAATCACTAGGAAGACCTTCAATTGAACCACCATCAACCATCTGTCCCACATAATGCAGTTTCTAACCATCAGCCCTCCATGTGGCTCCCGCCGATTCCACCTTGTATAATGAATTTGAATGGATGGTCCACGATGACCTATGTGGTAGTGACCAGTTCCCTAGTCCTCACTTCCATTCCTTACTTCGACCCTGGTGATGATCCACCTTTTTCAAGAGTGACCTTCACCGCAGCTGACGGGTCATAACGTGAGACACTATGTATTGAACACATAAAACATGGCCTTTTCAGAACATAACGTGAGACACTATGTATTGAACACATAAAACGTGGCCTTTTCAGAACATAACGTGAGATACTATGTAATGAACACATAAAACATAAAACACGGCCTTTTCAGAACATAACGTGAGACACTATGTATTGAACACATAAAACATGGCCTTTTCAGAACATAACGTGAGACACTATGTATTGAACACATAACACATGGCCTTTTCAGAACATAACGTGAGACACTATTTATTGAACACATAAAACATGGCCTTTTCAGAACATAACGTGAGACACTATGTATTGAACACATAAAACATGGCCTTTTCAGAACATAACGTGAGACACTATTTATTGAACACATAAAACATGGCCTTTTCAGAACATAACGTGAGACACTATGTATTGAACACATAAAACATGGCCTTTTCAGAACATAACGTGAGACACTATGTATTGAACACATAAAACATGGCCTTTTCAGAACATAACGTGAGACACTATGTATTGAACACATAAAACATGGTCCTTTCAGAACATAACGTGAGACACTATGATAAAACATGGCCTTTTCAGAACATAACGTGAGACACTATGTATTGAACACATAAAACATGGCCTTTTCAACATAACGTGAGACACTAT
Source organism: Haliotis rubra (assembly GCF_003918875.1). NCBI lineage: Eukaryota > Metazoa > Mollusca > Gastropoda > Lepetellida > Haliotidae > Haliotis > Haliotis rubra. The sequence goes on from NW_025767426.1 coordinate 63,324, forward strand.
GTATTGAACACATAAAACATGGCCTTTTCAGAACATAACGTGAGACACTATGTATTGAACACATAAAACATGGCCTTTTCAGAACATAACGTGAGACACTATGTATTGAACACATAAAACATGGCCTTTTCAGAACATAACGTGAGACACTATGTATTGAACACATAAAACATGGCCTTTTCAGAACATAACGTGAGACACTATGTATTGAACACATAAAACATGGCCTTTTCAGAACATAACGTGAGACACTATGTATTGAACACATAAAACATGGCCTTTTCAGAACATAACGTGAGACACTATGTATTGAACACATAAAACATGGCCTTTTCAGAACATAACGTGAGACACTATGTATTGAACACATAAAACATGGCCTTTTCAGAACATAACGTGAGACACTATGTATTGAACACATAAAACATGGCCTTTTCAGAACATAACGTGAGACACTATGTATTGAACACATAAAACATGGCCTTTTCAGAACATAACGTGAGACACTATGTATTGAACACATAAAACATGGCCTTTTCAGAACATAACGTGAGACACTATGTATTGAACACATAAAACATGGCCTTTTCAGAACATAACGTGAGACACTATGTATTGAACACATAAAACATGGCCTTTTCAGAACATAACGTGAGACACTATGTATTGAACACATAAAACATGGCCTTTTCAGAACATAACGTGAGACACTATGTATTGAACACATAAAACATGGCCTTTTCAGAACATAACGTGAGACACTATGTATTGAACACATAAAACATGGCCTTTTCAGAACATAACGTGAGACACTATGTATTGAACACATAAAACATGGCCTTTTCAGAACATAACGTGAGACACTATGTATTGAACACATAAAACATGGCCTTTTCAGAACATAACGTGAGACACTATGTATTGAACACATAAAACATGGCCTTTTCAGAACATAACGTGAGACACTATGTATTGAACACATAAAACATGGCCTTTTCAGAACATAACGTGAGACACTATGTATTGAACACATAAAACATGGCCTTTTCAGAACATAACGTGAGACACTATGTATTGAACACATAAAACATGGCCTTTTCAGAACATAACGTGAGACACTATGTATTGAACACATAAAACATGGCCTTTTCAGAACATAACGTGAGACATTATGTCTTGAACACATAAAACATGGCCTTTTCAGAACATAACGTGGGACACTATGTATTGAACACATAAACATGGCCTTTTCAGAACATAACGTGACACACTATGTATTGAACACATAAAACATGGCCTTTCAGAACATAACGTGAGACACTATGTATTGAACACATAAAACATGGCCTTTTCAGAACATAACGTGAGACACTATGTATTGAACACATAAAACATGGCCTTTTCAGAACATAACGTGAGACACTATGTATTGAACACATAAAACATGGCCTTTTCAGAACATAACGTGAGACACTATGTATTGAACACATAGAACATGGCCTTTCAGAACATAACGTGAGACACTATGTATTGAACACATAAAACATGGCCTTTTCAGAACATAACGTGAGACACTATGTATTGAACACATAAAACATGGCCTTTTCAGAACATAACGTGAGACACTATGTATTGAACACATAAAACATGGCCTTTTCAGAACATAACGTGAGACACTATGTATTGAACACATAAAACATGGCCTTTTCAGAACATAACGTGAGACACTATGTATTGAACACATAAAACATGGCCTTTTCAGAACATAACGTGAGACACTATGTATTGAACACATAAAACATGGCCTTTTCAGAACATAACGTGAGACACTATGTATTGAACACATAAAACATGGCCTTTTTTCAGAACATAACGTGAGACACTATGTATTGAACACATACAACATGGCCTTTTCAGAACATAACGTGAGACACTATGTATTGAACACATAAAACATGGCCTTTTCAGAACATAACGTGAGACACTATGTATTGAACATTTAAAACATGGCCTTTTCAGAACATAACGTGAGACACTATGTATTGAACACATAAAACATGGCCTTTTCAGAACATAACGTGAGACACTATGTATTGAACACATAAAACATGGCCTTTTCAGAACATAACGTGAGACACTATGTATTGAACACATAAAACATGGCCTTTTCAGAACATAACGTGAGACACTATGTATTGAACACATAAAACATGGCCTTTTCAGAACATAACGTGAGACACTATGTATTGAACACATAAAACATGGCCTTTTCAGAACATAACGTGAGACACTATGTATTGAACACATAAAACATAGCCTTTTCATAACATAACGTGAGACACTATGTATAGAACACATAAAACGTGGCCTTTTCAGAACATAACGTGAGACACTATGTATTGAACACATAAAACATGGCCTTTTCAGAACATAACGTGAGACACTATGTATTGAACATTTAAAACATGGCCTTTTCAGAACATAACGTGAGACACTATGTATTGAACACATAGAACATGGCCTTTTCAGAACATAACGTGAGACACTATGTATTGAACACATAAAACATGGCCTTTTCAGAACATAACGTGAGACACTATGTATTGAACACATAAAACATGGCCTTTTCAGAACATAACGTGAGACACTATGTATTGAACACATAAAACATGGCCCTTTCAGAACATAACGTGAGACACTCAGTATTGAACACCTTAAACATGGCCTTTTCAGAACATAACGTGAGACACTATGTATTGAACACATAAAACATGGCCTTTTCAGAACATAACGTGAGACACTATGTATTGAACACATAAAACATGGCCTTTTCAGAACATAACGTGAGACACTATGTATTGAACACATAAAACATGGCCTTTTCAGAACATAACGTGAGACACTATGTATTGAACACATAAAACATGGCCTTTTCAGAACATAACGTGAGACACTATGTATTGAACATTTAAAACATGGCCTTTTCAGAACATAACGTGAGACACTATTTATTGAACACATAAAACATGGCCTTTTCAGAACATAACGTGAGACACTATGTATTGAACACATAAAACATGGCCTTTTCAGATTAAACGTGAGACACTATGTATTGAACACATAACACCTGACCTTTTCAGAACATAACGTGAGACACTATGTATTGAACACATAAAACATGGCCTTTTCAGAACATAACGTGAGACACTATGTATTGAACACATAAAACATGGCCTTTTCAGAACATAACGTGAGACACTATGTATTGAACACATAAAACATGGCCTTTTCAGAACATAACGTGAGACACTATGTATTGAACACATAAAACATGGCCTTTTCAGAACATAACGTGAGACACTATGTATTGAACACATAAAACATGGCCTTTCAGAACATAACGTGAGACACTATGTATTGAACACATAAAACATGGCCTTTTCAGAACATAACGTGAGACATTATGTCTTGAACACATAGAACATGGCCTTTTCAGAACATAACGTGAGACACTATGTATTGAACACATAAAACATGGCATTTTCAGAACATAACGTGAGACACTATGTATTGAACACATAAAACATGGCCTTTTCAGAACATAACGTGAGACACTATGTATTCAACACATAAAACATGGCCTTTTCAGAACATAACGTGAGACACTATGTATTGAACACATAAAACATGGCCTTGTCAGAGCATAACGTGAGACACTATGTATTGAACACATAAAACATGGCCTTTTCAGAACAGTTAAGATCATATACAGCTGTTTTCAGATATACTGAATGGCATTGATGACCTAATAACACCTAAGTCGTCTGCAAATCCACATATTCGTGAAACCATGGTTCAATGATGAATGCAAACAGGTCAAAAAGTGGAGGAAGAAAACAGAATAACAGTTTCGCCGATACTCAACGCTCCATAATTTTGAAAGTTTCAAATGCCAAGGCTCGACGTGCATTTAACCAAATAAGCCTTAGTCATGGCGAAAGTATGTTTCCTAGATAAATTCTAGATAAATACACCGCTGTCAAAGGCGTGGAACATGATACAATGGATTAAACGCAAAGGTTCAAAATCTACTGTTCACCATCTGACGGATGGAGATATTCATTAACTGATCAATCTGACATTGCCAATAAACGTAGTGAAACACTAGCCAAGCATTCTTCACCGTCCAAATATGCCCCTGAATTTCAAAAGTATCCGAAACAATAATAGAAAAACAACTCAATTTTACTTCTAACAATGGTGACGACAACAGCGAAATGTTTTCACTACATGAGAGGTTGATAATATTCACTACCTGCTCTTGAATCATTTGCCTGAATCATGTCTCGAGATCCTTTTCGAAATATTCGATCAAATATGGTCATCAGGGAATTATCCTCCTTCGTGGCACAATGCCAATTTTCATCCTATGCCAAGCCTGGCCGGGATTAATAGATTAATCCATCAAATTACAGGCCAATATCTTTAACCAGCTATGTCTGTAAAACCATGGACGAATGGTAAATAATAGATAATTTGGTATCTGGAAACCAATCAGCTAATTACAAATACCTATTGTGTGATTTCCGGACAAAATATGTTCTACTGATAGTACGACTGGAATCGTTTGTTAAAAATGCTACAATTACTAAACAACATGGAGTATAAATTTTCTTTGATCTTGCGATTTTAAAGGATTTACATGATTTTGGTTTGAGGGGTCATTTACCTTAGTGTATATCACACTTTGTAACAGACCGGCTCTTCAGGATGTTCCACAAGGCAGTAGTTTGTCTGTCACATTATTTACTATTCAAATAAATAGTCTTACGAGGTTTTAACAGATTCAGTAGATGTATCGCGTAGTGGATGATATTAACTTTTGTGGTAGTAAAACATGCATTTAATAGAGAGGCAGTTAAGAATCTGTTTCATTCACATTCACAAATGGTCACTTGAAAACGGGGTTAATTTTTCTAAATAAAAAACTAATTGTATACATTTCTGCAGAAATATAAGCTCCATGAAGATCGTGAAGTATTCTTAAATGGCATGAAATGGGAACTCTTTTCCTTGTCCTGTTTTAGCCAGCCATGCTAATCGTACGCGATGACCAGATGACCGGGTGATCAGATGGACTCGGTTGATAGCACGTCATCCACTGGTGCACTTGTTTCCATGGTTAAGATGTCAGACATGTAAGAGGCGTGGGATATCCTAGTGGTTCAAACGTTCGCTCGTCACGCCGAAGCCCACATGGGTAGTATGCGTGAAGCCCATTTCTGGTGTCCACAGTTGTGATATTGCTGGAATATTGCTAAAAGCGGCATAAAACTAAACTCACTGACTCACTCATTTTCACACAGACTTCAAAAAGCATGGATATTGCTGCGTGTAAAATAACAAGTAAAATATCTTTTCAAAATGTATTTTTTATTTCGGACTCATGACCACATGTCGTACATGATTACGTCTGTGCAAAAAGTTATCACTGTATTTGTAAACAGAACGTAAAATAATTTGTTGCGAGTTTCGCTGATATGTGAAACTGAAAGTCAAAGTCAGGAGGGCCAAATTCTTTAAATTTGCCCCATCCCTCTAATCCAGTGATCTAAAGAAAATGTTTTTCTTGAGTGCAATGGACACAACACACAGGCAGGAATGCCGAGAACGTGAGTTTTTAACACTTGACAGAGTAACCCACGGTCATCCCAAGACAATATGTACAGCTGAGGAATGCGATAGTTCCGTAATAGTTGCTGGAATGACGAACGAATCATCTAAAATACATGTTATTGTTTGCACGCCCTGGGAAGTATCCCTCCTCTGTGTGTAGAATGTGTCTCGGGTTACCGTGGAGCTGAAGGTCTCTCGGTACAGGAAAACCACCGTTGTATGCACTGCTTGTAAGATAATCCAGGGCGGTTACATGGGGAGTTTATCTTATTATCGTTATATTGGATTATAGTGAGTGAGTTAAGTTTAACGCCGCTTTTAGCAATAGTCCAGCAATATGGCGGCGGACGCCAGGAATGGCTTCACACATTGTACCCATGTGGGGAATCGAACCCGGGTCTTCGACATAAACGTGTGTATCCAGGCATATGCAATATGGTGAAGGGGCGATGGGGAGCGTAGTAGTAATACTGTTCACTCTTCAGCACATGATATTGCTATGATATTGCTAAAAGCGGAATAAAACCACACTCACTCACACAATATTGCCAAAACTGTCCATTACTAAATGGAACGCCGAGAACAGTGGCGTAGCAATGTGTGATTCAGATTATACAAATATATCGTTTTGCGTGCCGTGTTTCAGTGTTGGACTGTTTACACACACACTCACGCACGCACGCACGCACTCACACACCTATTCGCGGCACGGTGTTTCTTCCCTTGGCCTCTCCAGGATTAGTGAGAGAGTGAGTTTAGTTTTACGCCGCACTCAGCAATATTCCAGCTTTATGGCGGCGGTCTGTAAATAATCGAGTCTGGACCAGAAAATCCAGTGATCAACAGCATGAGCATCGAGCTACACGATTGGGAACCGATGACATGTGTCAATCAAGTCAGCGAGCCTCACTGTTCATTTGTAAAAAGACAGTGAATTTGTAGTTTCCCAAAGAGTTAAGCCGACAATCTCTGTCAGTCCCAACTGGACTACTTTTAGGACGGCGTGAAATACAGTTGTCATTTATCGTGAATCATATATAATCATGTTTCCGGGACGGCGGGGTAGCCTAGTGGTTAAAGCGTTCGCTCGTTACGCCAAAGACCCTGGTTCGATTGACCACATGGGTACAATGTGTGAAGCCCATTTCTGGTGTCCCCCGATGTGATATTGCTGGAATCTTGCTAAAAGCGGTGAACAACCATACTCACTCACTCACTAATCATGTTTCCAGTAAATTAGTGATAGAAACGTTGATAAAATATCTGTGAAGATCTGAGTGAAACGCGAAAAGGCAGAAACAAAACCTATCACGCAAAGTCATATTGTTCCATACTTTCACATGTGCTCACAAATTTGTTGAAACGATTATGTGTTCTCTTAACTCTCAGGATATGTATCAACACATGATAAAAATAATCATACTAAGAGATGGCTTCCTGGTCTAACTTCATGAATGAACACAGCTCTCACCCGCTGAATGAGACCCTTCCGTGTCAGGTTTCTACGTGGGCGACGTTATCACAATGGAAGTAGGTCGGGGCTATATGAAAGCCTTCTGTGTTTAACAGTGCAAGTATGTCCGTGCTGGCGTATCGTCACCCTATAACAGATAGAAAGTGTACACTGTGTAACTTAAGTCATATTGGTGACGAATTTAATTATATATATATTTGTCCCACATTAGAATTAGAAAGAGAAAAATAAACTCTGTCAAAAAAGAAACGCAACCCCTGTATTTTAGAGATTTTGATCTGAAGTTTTAGGACGACACGGCATTTTTATTATTTAAGACAGAAGTCTGAAATTTGGCAGAATAATAACCCAGATGGGCATGTTTAAAATTGTCATTTCAAAAGTCATCTCACAGACACCAGTTTGTCACCAGGGGGGCGTCTTTCTCAGTATCTCGTATGAGCACCACGCGCTGCAATCACTGCACGGCATCTCCTTGGACAAGAACGGATAAGACGCCGGATTCTTTCCTGGGGAATGGCTCTCCACTCCTCCTGCAGTGCAACGGCGAGCTGTTGCAGCGTCTGTGGCGGCGGCTGACGTTGACGTACGCGTCGATCCAGAGTATCCACAGGTGTTCAATAGGGTTGAGGTCTGGTGATTTAGAGGGTCATGGCAAGACATTGACGTTGGAATTCTGCAGACAGTTCATTGTTGCACGTGCAGTATGAGGCCGGGCGTTGTCCCGTTGAAAATCTGTGTCTGTTGGTCAATAATCGGGAGAAGGTGAAGCTCTAACACGTGGTTGATGTAACGTTGGGCTGTCAGGTTCCCTGGAACGATCACCAAGTCTGATTTCTGGTTGTATGAGATGGTTCCCCAAACCATGACGCTTTCTCCGCCAAATCTGTCCACCTGTCGGACGCAGATGGGCGCAAAACGTTTATGACGTCTCCTATACAGACGCTGTCTTCCGTCGTGACGTTGCAAAAAGAAAACGTGATTCATCAGAAAACCAGATTCGCCTCCAGTTTTGTAAAGTCCGTATCCTTACGTTGTTGCACCACCTGAGTCGTCGGCGTCGATGTAGGGGCGTAGTACAGGTCCAACAACTGGTCTACAGGCACGTAAACCCGCTTCTTTCAGACGGTTCCTAATCGTTTGAGCTGACACTCTCCTCAAACCTGGTATTTGTGTGGCAGTCACGGTTGGTAGGGCATGCCGATTACGCAGGTGATGGACCCGGATGTACCGATCTTGAAGGGGGTCGTGATTCTTGGCCTTCCACTTCGGGCGATCGTTGGTCAAATTGAAGTTGTTGTAGCGGCTCCAAAGTCGGGATATCGTTGTTTTGTGAACATTTAGGTGCCGTGCAACAGTTCCAAAACTTTCTCCGGCTTGAGCACGACCAATGGCGATGTTTCGGTCGGCAGCACTCAATCGTGGCATTTTTAACACAGCTTTTCGGCGACAAATGAATGAATATAATACGGAAGCACATGGGCTTTTATACACCCCTACATTAACTGCCATTTTCATGATTTGCATGTGTTTTTTTTGTGCGAAGTCACCATGAGGGTCATTTCATGCGTTGTGACGGAATAAGCAATAAAATACACTTATGCGTACAAATGCAGTTGTTTGGATGGTAATCTTCATTAATTACGTGTATCATTTCAATACATTCGAATAAAATTTAGTTTGGAAGCAATAACTTCATTCAAACGAATTTTTCATATCTGAGGACAGGGGTTGCGTTTCTTTTTTGACAGAGTTTATATTCACGGGTATTATTATATTAGACCAAATATGTATAAAATGAATATCCTATTTAACGCCAATAAGCTAGCAACTTTAAGAAAGCTTTCAAATTTTTGTAAAATAATTATGGTTTTATTTAAAGGTCACATGCAACGTAAAACACAACTTTGCAGATTCTGATACCTTTCGGTATGGACTTACCGAAACAAATCGTCAAAAATGCAAATTCAACTTATAAAGTTGAAAAATAACGCGATGAAAAAAAACGCGCGAAATCGGAGTTCAAACGTTTCACTAATTTTCCCCCGACTTTTCTGGGGAAAACGGGTTTCAACAGCTGGGCTGCGCTCATAGCACGTGCGCAGTGAAGTAGGTTCGCGCAGCTTGGAAGCGGGTTGTCCGGTGAATACTCGGTGAAGGCTATGGTGTGAGCTATTTTCCTAATGTTTTGTTGATATCTCACAGGCGCGAGCTTTTTATATGTTATGACAGTAAATTAACTGTTCATATAATTTCATTTGTCTATTTCACCACACGTACTTCTTACCGAGTCACTTTCTCAGTTCGATACTTAAAAGCAATGTCATTATTTAGCGTTGACAGAATTTCTAACTGTGATATAGATATGTCGTTGTCACAGACAAAACTCAGTGTCTTGTTTTATTGACACCTGTGTATCTGCCTGCCTGTCTGCTAATGACAATATTCAATACACAACTGCTATCACTGACCACATGCAATTTGAACTTAACACCAATCAGGCTATACACCATAAACAAAATGCATTGATTTATGGTCCGAGTTCGGTCTCTGTCACATTATGTAATTACACAGCGGGCAGGTGTGATACTTGAACACATGACATGTTATGATGTCTGTTGATTGTAAAATGTTATACACAAAAAATGAGCATGTATTTACAAAACCCAACATCTCTATGAGCCGTGAGGGCATACGCAAATGAACCAGCCGTTACATTTGAGTGCACACCCACCCGCTCTGACTGGGTTCGGTATCCCGGCTGCTACGTTTCTTGGGAAGTAAACCCAAGTACACAATATTGCACTTTTGATTTGCGATTGTACGCTTATAATTTTGTTTATATGTTTTTTCATAACCAGCAATGTATATTATATGTCATGAATAAGTGATAATTGTGTTTTAATTATGTTTGATTTTTTGGTGGCATGTGACCTTTAAGAAATAACCTCAATACCTTAATATGTAACTTGGTCAGTGTACATTGCTTCTATAGTATGACCAGTAAATATTGAGAATTTTAAGGATATGTTTGATTGGATTTCTAGTATAAACAACCTTGACCAGCTATCAAGGGCGTGGTTTCATTCAAGACAGACAACTCCGTTAATCCTTTTTCATTAGTTTGTGAAGAGTTAGCCCCCTTTGTTTACTTGCTAGCAGACGACATTTTCAGTGATACTCAGTATGGGTGATTTAGAGAAGAGGAAGTTGATTTTAGAGTATTATAACAAGGACATCAGATCAGCTAAAGTGATTTCAAGTAGAACGGGCATCCCTTTGTCCACTGTTTATCGTCTTTTGACAAATATTGCAAATGGATATGGCATTGAGCTCCAGGGAGGCGCAGGTAGGCCTGGAAAATAGACAGTCGGTGACAGGAGGCGGCTTGGTATTCTTGTTTCTAAAAACAAACTATAGCCCTGAACTAAATCTAATAGAAAATGTTTGGGGACTTATGAAGGAAAGTGTCAATAAGACAAATATTGCTGAAATGAAAGAAGAGGTGTTCCGATATTGGGACAGCATGGACCACGACTTTCTAACTTCTTTGATCAGTAGTATGCCCCGCCGCATTGAAGCCTGCATTGCTGCCCATGGTGACTTGACAAAATACTAACTGTTCACCTGTCTTTGAAGCTGGAGTTATGTTCTGCTAATATTCAAATTTAAAACGTGAGTAATGAGTGAAAAAAATATAAAAAATTACAATCTTTAAATTCTCAATTATTTCTGGTTGTACTGTATCATACCGTTTGTATATAGCTTGTATGTTATATGTTGTTTACATGTAAATATTGTTTATGTACCTCTTATATGCTGCAGTTTGCAGCCTGAGTGAAAATGAAGTTCAATTCAGTTTAGATATACAATTTATCATCCAAAACTGTGTTCCACAGGAGATATCGCTTGTATGAGATCATGTGATATCTCCTAGGAGATATCGTTTTGACAGTAGATTTTGTACAATGCCCTGACAATGCCATGACGTCATGAACTTGATGACGTCACAATGCTATGACATCACTGCACAGCAAGTCTAATGGTAGTACAGTGTTGAGAGATGTACATGTTTCATTGAAAACAAATGAAGAATGATTTTTGATGATAAATAGAATCTCACCCTCGTGTCTACTGGTATCAATTATATCAACACGAGTTGATAAAAGTGAAAATATCCTCGGCAAGCCTCGGATATTTGTAACTTTATCAACTCGTGTTGATATAATTGATATCAGTAGACACTTGGGTGAGATTCTCTATATATTGCATTTCACTGGACCGGAGTAAACAAAAATAATGCCAATTGTATCAGAATGTGGTGGTTTGGTGTTCTTTAAAACCAACACCCTGGTTTACCACTAAGATCATCTTTGTTTGTGCATATTACTAGATAATTACATAAAAGTAACGCTGTGTTCAGAAAGACTGGGGATTGTGTAGAACGATGTTCATGATGCTGATCACTGGATCGTCTGGTCCAGGCTCGATGTTTTACAGACCGCCGCCATAGAGCTGGAATATTGCTGAGTGCGGCGTTAATAAACTACAAACAATCAACTGAAGACTTGGCCTTTAACTGTGGCCATCTTAGCGTTGTAATGAACTGACAACGTACTCACGCGGGCTTTCGTGCAACAAGGCAACAACGAGTACACATCAGTCGGCTATCAACATTATCTGTTTGGGAAATGGCCCATGTTTCCATCTGATAAGCGTTTGTATATTTGTAAGTGCCTGTTAAATTGCAAGTATGTGTGCTACTATGGACACTGATGTTCAATACCTTATTCATGTGTTACATTCTTGCCCGCTGACGCGTTGTGCAGTCGTTGACTCATTTCTTCACAAACACTGAATACGTTTCCATACAGAGTGCACGATGCCTATTGCTTGGATATGTCGGTCTTTAAGTGCAGGGGCGGTGGGGCAGCCTAGTGGTTAAAGCGTTCGCTCGTCACGCCGAATACCCGGGTTCGATTCTCCACATGGGTATAATGTGTAAACCCATTTCTGGTATCCCTCGTTATGGTATTGCTGGAATATTGCGAAAAAAACAAAACAAAAACCAAAACAAACAAAAAAACCGACGTAAAAATAAACTCACTCACTCACCTTGAGTGCACATGTAAGGGTTTAGGCATCCTTTAGAACGTGTCTGTTGTTTAACACCACACTCAGCAATATTCCAGCTATATGACTGTCGGTCTGTAAATGATCGAGTCTGGCCCAGACAATCCAGTGATCAACAGCGTGAGTATCGATCTACGTAATTGGGATACAATGACATGTGTCAACCAAGTCAACGAGCCTGACCACCCGATCCCGTTAGTCGCCTTTTACGACAAGCATGGGTTGCTGAAGACCAATTCTTTCACGGACCTTTATGGTACTACTTTATTATAACGTATTGCGTTTCTGCAAAACTTGATTCGGCACTGAAGAGGAAATGTACACACTGTAGCGGAGTAACCCCTCAGAGAGAATGCCTCTTTTAGGCATTGATTCATTAAACACTGATAATTTCAATGTGTTTATACGATGAGCACTTGACGGCAAAATTATAGATAGTCCTGTTAATGGTGCAGCAGCTCTGAATGTCGTCACGGCTTAGGGGACTTTTCAGATTCAGTTCCCAGCTATCATACAACGTTTTCGTAACGTTTTGGGAAGGTTATAGATTGGTAACGTCATGACCCAACGTTGACACAACGTTTACTATTACGTCATTGTATAACGTTCTGTCACAACGTAATAACAACGTTGCAAATTTACGTTGAGGAAACGTTATGCTTCGGGCTCCTCACAATATTATAACAACGTTTCTTATAACTTGGTGACAGTAAATTGTTCGTGTCACGATAGAGTTTTCTGTTTGAGATCCTTTCTTCACTATACAGCTTCAGGTTCAGAAAACACACGACCAACAAACAAATTAACGAATAAACATTGTTCAAAGTGAATTTCTGCTTTGTCATTTAAAAAAATATTTCTTTTAATTGTGATAGCAAGTGATACAATATTCATACAGTTGGATGATACATAGAGAATCTCACCCAAGAGTCTTCTGATATCCATTATATCAACGCGAGTTGATAAAGTTACAAATATCCGAGGCTTGCCGAGGATAATTTAACCTTTTTCAACGAGTGTTGATATATTTGATATCAGAAGACACGAGGGTGAGATTCTATTTATCATCCAAAATCACCCTTCATTAGTTTTCAATGAAAAATGTACATCTCTGAACACAGTACTGCCATTATTAGGCTTGCAGTGAAGCGATGTCATATCATTGTGACGTCATCAAGTTCATGACGTCATAGCATTGTCAGGGCATTGTACAAAATCTACTGTCAAAGCGATATCTCCTAGGAGATATCGTTTGATCTGACACAAGCAATATCTCCTGTGGAACACAGTTTTGGATGATAAACACAACACATATATTCAAGCTGCGGAATAAGTGAGAGACAACATGATTTATGGGTGTATGAATAAAGTACAAAGAAAGAGGTATAGAGATATAGGAAAGTAAGAAATAGAGCAGAGAAAGTATGGTATGATCAAACATTGGTTTGCGTCCATCTATATTAGTACAGGGGCCCATTTTTCTGCAAATTTGGTCTTGTCTCAAGAAGTGAATTTCTCTATCTTGTCATTATATTTTATTAGCGGTAATAATTAGATAAATATGGGAATAGTCTCATTGTAATGACAATCTTGAATATAACGCTTGGTTGTTATAAAAAGGTGGTTTTCAAGGACACTCAACTTTGAATTTCTGCTTTGTCTCTCATGTACTGTTCACTACTGGGATGTCTCTTATGTACTGTTCACTACTGGGATGTCTCTTATGTACTGTTCACTACTGGGATGTCTCTTATGTACTGTTCACTACTGGGATGTCTCTTATGTACTGTTCACTACTGGGATGTCTCTTATGTACTGTTCACTACTGGGATGTCTCTTATGTACTGTTCACTACTGGGATGTCTCTTATGTACTGTTCACTACTGGGATGTCTCTTATGTACTGTTCACTACTGGGATGTCTCTTATGTACTGTTCACTACTGGGATGTCTCTTATGTACTGTTCACTACTGGGATGTCTCTTATGTACTGTTCACTACTGGGATGTCTCTCATGTACTGTTCACTACTGGGATGTCTCTCATGTACTATTCACTACTGGGATGTCTCTTATGTACTGTTCACTACTGTGATGTCTCTCATGTACTGTTCACTACTGGGATGTCTCTTATGTACTGTTCACTACTGGGATGTCTCTTATGTACTGTTCACTACTTGGATGTCTCTTATGTACTGTTCACTGCTGGGATGTCTCTTATGTACTGTTCACTACTGGGATGTCTCTTATGTACTGTTCACTACTGGGATGTCTCTCATGTACTGTTCACTACTGGGATGTCTCTCATGTACTGTTCACTACTGGGATGTCTCTCATGTACTGTTCACTACTGGGATGTCTCTCATGTACTGTTCACTACTGGGATGTCTCTTATGTACTGTTCACTACTGGGATGTCTCTCATGTACTGTTCACTACTGGGATGTCTCTTATGTACTGTTCACTACTGGGATGTCTCTTATGTACTGTTCACTACTGGGATGTCTCTTATGTACTGTTCACTACTGGGATGTCTCTTATGTACTGTTCACTACTGGGATGTCTCTTATGTACTGTTCACTACTGGGATGTCTATGTACTGTTCACTACTGGGATGTCTCTTATGTACTGTTCACTACTGGGATGTCTCTTATGTACTGTTCACTACTGGGATGTCTCTTATGTACTGTTCACTACTGGGATGTCTCTTATGTACTGTTCACTACTGGGATGTCTCTCATGTACTGTTCACTACTGGGATGTCTCTCATGTACTGTTCACTACTGGGATGTCTCTTATGTACTGTTCACTACTGGGATGTCTCTTATGTACTGTTCACTACTGGGATGTCTCTTATGTACTGTTCACTACTGGGATGTCTCTTATGTACTGTTCACTACTGGGATGTCTCTTATGTACTGTTCACTACTGGGATGTCTCTTATGTACTGTTCACTACTGGGATGGGATGTTCACTACTGGGATGTCTACTGTTCACTACTGGGATGTCTCTTATGTACTGTTCACTACTGGGATGTCTCTTATGTACTGTTCACTACTGGGATGTCTCTTATGTACTGTTCACTACTGGGATGTCTCTTATGTACTGTTCACTACTGGGATGTCTCTTATGTACTTTTCACTACTGGGATGTCTCTTATGTACTGTTCACTACTGGCATGTCTCTTACGACTGTTCACTACTGGGATGTTTCTTATGTACTGTTCACTACTGGGATGTCTCTTATGTACTGTTCACTACTGGGATGTCTCTTATGTACTGTTCACTACTGGGATGTCTCTTATTTACTGTTCACTACTGGGATGTCTCTTATGTACTGTTCACTACTGGGATGTCTCTTATGTACTGTTCACTACTGGGATGTCTCTTATGTACTGTTCACTACTGGGATGTCTCTTATGTACTGTTCACTACTGGGATGTCTCTTATGTACTGTTCACTACTGGGAAAACTATTCAACAATTAACGTGAAATAGAACGTTGAGACAACGTTAAATACGTTAGCATCAAATTGTGGCGACGTATAAATGACGCATCACAACGTCAGACTACAACGTTGTGACAACGTAAGTGGGAGTCCACAGAATAACGTTGTAATAACGAAAGCATAACGTTGTGACAACGTGACAACGTGAAATTGTTAGCTGGGTTAATTTGTTTGCATAGAATGGCTTCAGACCAATGTATTCAACGTAGCTTGGTACATACAAATAGTGGTCAGGCATGCAGTTGCAAACGGGAGGTAGTACATACAAATAGTAGTCAGGAAAGTAGTAGGAAACAATCGGTATTAAATACATGCAGTGGTCCGGCAAGTAGTAGCAACAATAGGTAGTACATACAAATAGTGGTCAGGCAGGTAGTAACAAACAATAGGCAGTACATACAAATAGTGGCCAGGAAGGTAGTAGCAAACAATAGGCAGTACATACAAATAGTGGTCGGGCAGGTAGTAGTAAACAATAGGCAGTACATACAAATAGTGGTCCGGCAAGTAGTAGCAAACAATAGGCAGTACAAAAAAATCGTGGTCCAGCAAGTAGTAGCAAACAATAGGCAGTACATAAAAATAGTGGTCCGGCAAGTAGTAGCAAACAATAGGTAGTACTTACAAATAGTGGTCAGGCAGGTAGTAGCAAACAATAGGCAGTACATACAAATAGTGACCAGGCAGGTAGTAGCAAACAATAGGCAGTACATACAAATAGTGGCCAGGCAGGTAGTAGCAAACAATAGGCAGTACATACAAATAGTGGCCAGGCAGGTAGTAGCAAACAATAGGCAGTACATACAAATAGTGGTCCGGCAGGTAGTAGCAATCAATAGGCAGTACATGCAAATAGTGGCCAGGCAGGTAGTAGCAAACAATAGGCAGTACATACAAATAGTGATCAGACAAATAGTAATTTAACAAACAATAGGCAGTACATACAAATAGTGATCAGACAAATAGTAATTTAACAAACAATAGGCAGTACATACAAATAGTGATCAGACAAATAGTAATTTAACAAACAATAGGCAGTACATACAAATAGTGATCAGACAAATAGTAATTTAACAAACAATAGGCAGTACATACAAATAGTGATCAGACAAATAGTAATTTAATAAACAATAGGCAGTACATACAAATAGTGATCAGGCAAGTAGTAATTTAACAAACAATAGGCAGTACATACAAATAGTGGCCAGGCAAGTAGTGCCAAATATACACTGAGTCATCAATGCAGGTAATCCGAACATAACATTAGAGAGAAGAGGAACATCAGATTTGATTATTATTTTACATGTTTACTTTGGAAACAGGGGAAATGTTCTGTCTGGCTGTACCCATGTTTGACTGATAAAAAGCATGGGAAAACACCATTATTGAAGCTGAGCTGTAATAGTTCCGGGTGCCGTTGTACAAAGCAATCTTAGAGCCACGATGATTGTAACTCCCATAGTTTAGCATTAGCTAAGAGTCAAGGTATCTGGTTACATAAACACAGTATAGGTATCTTAGCAACAAAACATGTCGTGAAAAGAAACATCATTATGTGTACAGTATTGATGTTGGCCATTGAACACACATATACATCACACAGGTTACACCATCAACTGTAAACCTTGGCTGCGATGTAAGTATGCGTCAAAACTATACAGATCTTAACAATGTGTTGTTGCTATCCGTCCATAGTTACCACCAAGGCTGATATACTAATTATCTACCTTAATACCCACGTATACAAGTAGACATTAGAAGGGGGGACATAAACGTACTCTGTTTGCAAGCCTTTACAAGGTAAGTGTTTGTTGGTATTGCCATTAACGCCCTGAAAATCCGCCATGATGGTTGGATATTCACAGCAGTGAGTGAGTGATTAAGTATGGTTTTACGCCGCTTTTAGCAATATTCCAGCAATATTCCAGCAATTTTCCAGCAATATCACGGCGGCGGACACCAGAAATGGGCTTCACACATTGAACACATGTGGGGAATCGAACCCGGGTCATTGGCGTGACGAGCGAATGCTTAAACCACTATATTCACAGCAGGCTCACATTGACTTCGATGAGTGATATTAATTTGAACCAATACAGTCCTCTCATTTCAGGATCACCTCATGATATTATTAACAGATTTATTATTAATCTTACATGACTAATATGGTTTTGTCAGATCATATATGGCACATACGATGGTGTGATTATGTAAAATCTAACATCCTGCTTAATGACTGCTGATGCCTTTAAAGGATGGGTAAGAATTTTCCTCTTTCTAGGAAGTTACAAGGATTAAGGATATTTCATACCGTTAGTTATATTCGATGGCTATGTCTACAGATATCAGCGATAAGGTTATGACACGGTAAACAGATAGTGAAGTAGGAGACTATTTTAAGCCTCATTACAACAATATGTCACCATGACAAGATGGATTCTTGAAACATTATCTACCCTCAGACATTTCCTCTCTACTGGAACGTGGATATCTTCATAAATATATCGTGACCAGCTGTCAGTTCGTGAGGAAATACTACAAAAAATAATTTTGTTTAGTAAACAGGACACCTTAAGTACTGATTGAGTAGGTATTTCCGGCTGCTGGTCTGTCCGGATCTACAATGTTCGCGGCAATGATCTTGATGCCTTGGAAGCTCCACCCTGTACTCACTGTACGTCTATCAGTTCCTGGTGGGCCGTGGAGTTGTTTGTTTATGTATCGTCTTACTTGGCAATATTATTATATACGGTGGCGGCCTGTAAATAATTGAGTCTGGACCAGACAATCCAGTGATCAACATCATGAACATCGATGTACGTAATTGGGATACGATGACATGTGTCAACCAAGTCAGCGAGCCTGACCACCCGATCCCGTTAGTCGCCTCTTACGACAAGCATGGGTTACTGAAGACCAATTCTAAACCGGATCTTCACGGGTCGAAGAGCCTACTGGTTGAAGTTTTGATTGTCAAACCGAGTTTTCGATTCCCCGAATGTAGCTCATTTTGGTGACAACTGTGTAAACTTGATAAAACCCAGACTCACCTCTCTTCTAGAATGTATGATCTTAACGGACGGTGCGGTAGCCCAGTGGTCGAAACATTCGTTTGCCACACCGAAGACCCGGGTTCAATTCCCCACAGTTCTATATAGACACACAGTAAGTTCTTTGTTCCCACAGATGGCACTAACTAGTGATGAGATATTATCAATCTTGTAGACACGGTCCAACACCTTTAGAAACATTACTGAATACCGGATAATGGCTCATTTGTTACTTTGTAAATCGGGGTGGTGGGGTAGCCTAGTGGTTAAAGCGTTCGCTCGTCACACCGAATGCCAAGGTTCGATTCCCCACAAAGGCACAATGTGTGAAGCCAATTTCTGGTATTCCCCGCCGTAATGTTACTGGAATATTGCTAACAGCGGCGTAAAACCCATCTACTTAGTAAATATGAACTTACACATCGCATACCCAAACATTGTTTGAATAGCTGTGCAGGACACGATCATATTGTATGGTGTTTATATAAAGTGTTTTAACAGTGTACGTCATGCTGTCATACTTCGGAAATGACGAACGGATCCTCTTTTGACCGGAATTAAAAAAATGAAAAAAGAACCCAGTTCGTGATATCTCTATAGAGGTAGTTCATTGTCGCTGGAATGTTTTGTAAGCAACTCCACGCGAAGGTTCTAAACCTATAACGGTAATATCGGCAAAGGTGATGTCGTAAGTTTAAGTGCACAACGGTTCAGCCTGTATCTGTCAACAACCAACTACAAATAGCTGGTTATGTCACATTAGTACGTTAGTGTTGCAGCATGTACAATGGTATTGAGGTAACACAGTGTAGTACACACCATTAAGAAAAAATAAACCACAACGTGTATAGTGTTGGTATATCCTCACACAGAAAGACGTATACAATACACGCGCCACACCTTACCAAACAATTAACTTCCTTCGTTTCATGTCAGAGGTACACAACACGAATAAACATGTACTCGGTAAAGTCATACACATTCAGCTGGAAATATACCAATGAGACTAAGCTGGTAGTGTGTCTCCCCCACCCAACCCCCTTCCCCAGATCAGCTGATAAATGGAGGCCGATAAGTCAAGCATGAGCGCTAAACCGGAAGGTAACGTGGTATAAAGGACCCCACTGGTAGGTATAAGTCACGCCATACGCCTTACTCCTCTATGTATATGTCTGTCTTTAGCCCGCTCTGTCATTCACCAGTCGCCATCTACACCACACTCAACACGTGTCCTACTGTGATCTCAAGAACAGCAGCAGTACAGGTAGGGATAGACATGAAAAGTCAAATTCATATCATACCGTTTACTGAATATGTATATTATTATGTTATTGTAACTGTATGGTATGGACAGTGGGTCGATATCAATAAGATCTAAGTGGTAATACGTTTATGTTCAAAGGCGATACAACACTTAAGTATTTCTTCCCAGGGTATTCATAAACAAGAATCATTATCTAGGTCAGGACACGCTTGAGTTGTTTCACATGAATATTTCAGTTGACTTCAGGGTTGTCCGTTGCAACCATATTGTTGTAAATACAATGACATTCACGACGTGGAATTGATGTGCTTTTGTCTTCACGTGATGGCCGTAATGATTGCCACAAGGTAGATGTTTATATAGATAAGTGTTTCTTCGTGCTTGGGCAACATGGCCAACTCGCCTCCAGCACCAACAGGTCAGTCAACAGGTTAAAAGTTCACAAAGACAAAGTCGTTAATTACTCTTATAACAGTGCCAACATTACTATCATTTTCTTCACTTTTTTATCTCTTTGCGTCCCATACACACAGCGATTATCGGTTTAGTAGACTAACGCTTAGTCTCTGAATATACATGTGTTTAATTTTGATTGTAACAAACAAACCCATTTAAATTGAAAAGGAGCCCCAGGGAGACCTGAGATTCAGACATGTAGAAAGCTAGACTTGCTTCATTTAGGGCTTTAGCATTGCAGGGAGGGTTTGGCTGTAGGGAACATATCATGGTTCAACGACTGTGAGACAGACAGACTATCGGTGTAGGTGCATTGACGATCTAGACACGAGTTGACCAACCCAAAATACTTAAGAAGACAAACCAACAGGAAGTGTAACATTCCTGCGGCATTTATGATCTCCAGTTAGCTAACTTTCCCTTTCTTTGGCTACCCAGCATTGTCAACCTTGCATAATATCAAACTTGTATTATCAAACTTGCATAATATGACTAGTGCGTCATGCGGGCATCGACTTGCTTTCAAATTCGGACATGAGATCTCGGGTATATATATAGGGATAGCTCGTCACTGTGGTATTCCTGTTTTGCCTGAGATCCTGTCAATTTGTATTTGAAGGTAAGTCGCATTTACTTGTTACTTTGTCATTTTGTTAATTCTTCATAAAGTCCTTACAACCGTGCTACTCTTCTTTAACAAGGAAAGTATCTTACTTTAATCAACATGCTGTACGAATTTTGTACAGTTAGAATATACAAGTCCTTTAGTAAAGGGAGTCGAGGCTGCTTACAACCAGGACTGGTACAACGTGCATGGCGTTGCCATTCACAATTCAATATGTCTATATTATCTCTATCTTGGTCTTGTTATTTCAACTGAATAGCATTTGTCTTGACCAATAATTCTGCATTACCAGTTAATTGAATGTGAGTCCTTTACCTTCCTTTAAATGTAATAACTGACTGACTGAGTTTAGTTTTACGCCGCTTTAAGCAATATTCCAGCAATATCACGGCGTGGGACACCAGAAATGGGCTTCACACATTGTGCCCATGTGGGGAATCGAACCCGGGTCTTCGGCGTGACGTAAATGTAATAAAGATTCCGGTTTTGCCTAAGATCCTCGAGCTCTCTGTTTGTATTTAACAACATTAGAAACGCACCACCTATATCATACGAAATATCCCCGTCTGACTGAAATGTACCCATGATATCTGAGCATCGTCGGTGTATTTTAGTGTGATGCGTTTCTAATGTTGTTTAGTATATTTGAAGGCGTGGTGATCCCGGGGCTAATTCCCCGAAAGTAACTCTAGGTTTGAACAGTCAAACAAGACTGTTTCAATATGTTGACAGCGGTATATATTATCTTAACAGATAGTCGGAAAGTGTTGATGTCCTGGGGTATCATTTCTTCGGGGCCAAATAGACCGTGAAAATTAAGTAATTACTCACGTTAAAGTTATCAGAGAAAATTCTTCCTTCTATTTTTAGACGTTGAAGTTTTCTGTGACGTGAAGATGACTGACTGACTGAGTTTGGTTTTACGCCGCTTTTAGCAATATTCCAGCAACATCACGGCCGGGGACACCAGAAATGGGCTGCACACATTGTACCCATGTGGGGATTCGAACCCGGGTCTTCGGCGTGACGAGCCAACGCTTTAACCACTAGGTTACCCCACCGCCCCGACGTGAAGGTGATGTTAAATGAGCGAATGTGTAGACATGGAGAAAGGGTTCTAGTCAAACACACCATTCGTACTCTTGTACGTCAATCTCATTTGTACTTTAAGTTACATGTTCACTTAACATTCATATCATTTTTGTATATTTTTCTGAAAATGATTGATACCATTACTAATGTAAACTGAGTGATTGTTATAAACCTTCATCAGAGCGGGAAGGTGTGGAATCCGAGAAGGGACATTGTCGCTATGTCACATTTGTCGCCCTCTCAAAAACAAGTACAGTGAGGCAAAATAAACAAAAACGCGACACCCGACATCGCGACAACGCGACATTTCGCCCATTTGTCGCATTGTCGCGATGTCGCGTGTCGCGTTTTGGTTAATTTTGCTTGTATTTGAGAGGGCGACAACGCGACAACGCGACAATGTCCCTTCCAGGATTCAATAGGAAGGTTTATCAACTAGTTGAAAAGAATATTATTTACAAGGGCATTAGTACGGATTCCTAGAAGGGACATTGTCATTAAGTTGTTGTGAAGAGTAGAATAGTATTTAGAAAATGCCGTTTTAGGCAGCATTTCCCGGAAAGGAGATGTTATATGTTAGTTGCGTCACGTGATATGTACACGGGAAAGGGAAGTATAATACATTATGACTTTTAATGACTTATTGTGACGTCAGCGTATTGTTTGTAAACCTCAAGGTCAGTATAATGAATTAGATCAGCGGACGGAAATAGGTGGGAATATGATATTCCCCATCTCAGCGTGGTTTCTACATTAGGACATAAAGAAAAATAATAGCACATGTGGCTGTTCGTTATTACCCGTGGTGGGGCGATCGTACAATTGAGCTAAAGGAGAGTTGTGCTTTAAACATATTGATAATGAGTAGCCTCGGATGAGACATAGAGATATGTGTTCCTAAACTGCCATTTCCTTGTTAGATACGAGTACCTGAGCATGAATGTTTATAACTGGGTCAATACAAGGGTGGTAAGTCGGGGGGAATATGAGACATCCTGTTTCGTGGTTGACAGAACACGACACCGGAATATACATCGCGCTTAAGAAGTGGGTGACAAATCTCATAAATCGATTGACAGATCCGTCATGGTTAGCTACAGGATAAACACTATGTGAGTGTTTAAGAATTTAAGGTCCTGATCTGAATATGTATACTGCTTGTGTAAAATCCGGAAACAATGCGTGATGGAAGGTTCCATTGTAGAGCTGGGACTGTAAGGTTACATTGAAATATTTTACATTTAAATTAAACATTATACATCTAAATGTCTCTTCTCTCTCTCTCTCTCTCTCTCTCTCTCTCTCTCTCTCTCTCTCTCTCTCTCTCTCTCTCTCTCTCTCTCTCTCTCTCTCTCTCTCTCTCTCTCTCTCTCTCTCTCTCGACTTGCCGTAATGGTGAAAACAAACATTTTGTGTCCCCCGACAAAACACTGGAATACATACAAACGTAAAAACCATATACACTCACAGACAGACACATAGACATGCATGTACACATACACACACACACACACACACACACACACACACACACACACACACACACACACACACACACACTGACACACACACACACACACACATACATACATACATACATACATACATACATATACACACACACATACATACATACATACAGACACACACATATACACACATACATACACATACATACATACACACACATACACACATACATACATGCATACAGACACACACACATACATACATACATACATACATACATACACACATATACATACATACATACACACACACATACATACACACACACATACATACATACATACATACATACATACATACATACATACATACATACATACATACATACATACATACATACATACATACATACATACATTCACACAATTACGTTGATCGCTGGATCATCTGGTCCAAATTGACTATTAACAGACCGCCACCATATAGCTGGAATATCGCTGAATGCGGTGTTGACCAACAAACATGTACAAACAAAACCAAATTGACTACATTAATGCCCGTTTTCACTGGATTATTTGGTCGTTATTCCATTAATACCTGACGTCGTCATATGGCTTGAACATGGCTGGGCGAGATGTTATGTAACGTTCAAACCTTGCCTATAAACGGCGACCCGTGGAATCATGTCACTACTTGAACCGACGTGTATGCGCTGCGGGCGGTAACAGTATTGTAATCTAGCACGTGTATCAATATACCACATCTAATTGGATTTATGGATTGATATGGTCACCAATATGGATTACGGAAGTTATGCTCCAATTTACTAACATACCCTGGCAAGGTTGTAAAGATTAAACAGTAGCACAATCCTTGCTTGTTTACCTATGTCCAACAACGCCAATTGTGTTGCTTCGTTGCATGGGGTATAATCAGAACAATACTATTACTATGACGTGCGAAGTCTAATCAAGAGCGAGGCATTTTGGCAGCATGGAGTCTTACATGTAATTTAAAAGTAAGATTATTGTGTGTTCTTGTGGAATTGGGGCTGTGGAGTAGCCTAATGGTTAAAGCGTTTGCTCGTCACGCTGTACATCCGGGTTCGATTACCCACATGGGTAAAATGTATGAAGCCCATTTCTGGCGTCTCGCTGCCT
Source organism: Haliotis rubra (assembly GCF_003918875.1). Classification (NCBI taxonomy): domain Eukaryota; kingdom Metazoa; phylum Mollusca; class Gastropoda; order Lepetellida; family Haliotidae; genus Haliotis; species Haliotis rubra. Next base: position 88,227 of record NW_025767426.1, read on the forward strand.
TGATATTACCTTACTCAATCACTCTTATTTGATCTTCCCGAGAAGTATAAAACCAACATTGGTTATCTTATGAAAAACAGACTCGTGAAGATCCGGGCTGGAATTGATCTTCAGTAATCCATGCTTGTCGTAAGAGGCGACTAACGGGATTGTGTGGTCAGACTCGTTAACTTAGTTGACACATGTCATCAGTTCCCAATTGCGTAGATCGATGCTCATGCTGTTGATCACTGGATTGTCTGGTACAGGCTCGAATATTTACAGACCGCAACCATATAGCAGGAATATTGCTGAGTGCGGCGTAAAACTAAACTTACTCACATAATCCTTGAACATAATGTCACGTATGACACCTTTACTTTCAAGATTGTGTTTTAAATCAATAATTCACATTCGAAAGAAAGACAAAATAATTGCCAAGTTGTTTTTGTCAGATGCGTGATTGCAGTTTTTGTTATGTATTTGTATTTGTATATTTGTAACTGTTTACAATATCACCAGCAATGGGCATTTGAATATTCTTCAGCATTCTTCTCTAAATGCTTGTTCCATAACGCTGCTGATCGCAGAAATGTTCTCTGAGTCATAGATACGATTCTAGATCATTCAGGCGATGAGGCAATCGTGCCAGACTGAGTACTTCTGACAGTTGATGGGTGCTTCATTTAGTGATTTGTGATTTCTACATTCAGTGTTAACCTGGTTAGACCCGAAGCTTATGGAACACGCTCTACGAAAACCGATAACCCTTAAATGGCCATGAAAACCATCCTCATCACAAATTCAACACAAGCCTGATAGCTTCTCCGAAAACGTCCAGCACAGAGAACACACCAGGAACTGATTCAGAAGGCAAATTGGTTTGTTTGGAGACCGGCGACTTTCCTCGCCCAGTGTTTGTGTAGGACATACTATGCAGTTTAACTCCAGTTCTCGCTGACCCAATCTGACCTTACTGGAGGTTTGTTTAAAGGTGAAATGGCAAAGGAATGGCTCAGGGAAAATCTTAATCAACATGTTATGTTGTTAATAGGTGTTCATTTACCGCCATTAAATGTTGTTTTTTGGTAAATATTGATAGCTTCTATACAATCGTAATTCTAACTCTAATTACACAATACGCTACCTATAAAATGTAAAAGATGGTGTTGCAAAACATGAGCAATTAGAATTCGCGATATCTTTAGCTTGTCTCCGAAACAACATCATGGACGTGGACTGCAGTAACAGACCCCCACTGTACAGAAGTCACGAACTTTATCATACCATATCTAACGCCTACGACTGTGTATATGTTGCCGTGGATACACCCGCGTGACGTCACAATCAACATATGGACGCTACGTAGACAGAAATACCTCAGCAGGGGTCACTCGGTACGCGGTAGGCGAAAATAAATTAAGAAGTTAGGTGTGTAATTTGCGGGTACAGTTCTCATGTCAAGTATCACTCCACTGCCTCTGCTTACCCACACCCTTTTGTTAACAGACAGGAGGAACCCTTTCAATGTCAAACATACACTTCAGTCTAGCGTCACTTTAATATCATTATACTCATATACAAATATTTGCAACATGTTCAACATATATAACGCATTAGTCTTTACGTGTACATTCATCCCTCCAGTTTATCACAAATTTCATTCTGGACATATGCAATCATTGAGAGTAGAGTGGATATTTCGTTAAAGGGGCAAGGTTTACACATCCATACGTTTAGCTACGTTGTAGGGCATGCAAGGTTATGTTCTGACACCCACTATTTTCATAGCAATGCATATTTAATTCCTGTGGTTGTTGATAATGTCAAAAACTGGGAGGATCTGTGTAGAGAACACAACACGGTATGCTAAATAATGCGCGCGCCTAAGTTCCAATCCCATTTCCCTGTTTTGTTCGCCACGTTAAAGGAAACGATTTAATGTCATTCGTATGTGGGAAGAAACATTCACTTCTTTACAACTTTTTTTAATTTTAAAACTTTAAAAAAAAAAAAGGACGAATCTGAAAAGAAAAGGAACTGGTTTCATGATATTCTGACTGTTGTGGCCTCCCACCTGTATGCTGTGTTATTAAGTGCAAATAGCTGCGTGAGTGAGTGAATTTAGTTTTACGCCGTTTTTGGTAATTTTCCACCTATAATACGGCGGGGGAAACCAGAAATGGCCTTCACACATTGTACCCATGTTGGGAATCGAACCCAGGTCTTCGGCGTGACGAGCCAACGCTTTAACCACTAGGCTACCCCACCGCCCCGTTATCGTAGCAGCTGCGTGGGGAGACTACATTTGTAACACAGTTTACTACCTTTTTATAACGAACACGATTACAACACAATGGCGGATATACAGTGCTGTTTTTGGTCTATATTATATCTCATAAAAGTCGAAAGGCGTATAACAAACTACGGTTATTACAAACCGTAGTTTACAATAATTATATTTGTTACGATTGAAAAAGGATGGCTAATTCCACAAAAGAGATGTTAACATTACCTAAAAGCTAAATAGTTAAAAATCAAGTAATTTGATAACCCCCATTCGTGTAGTATATACTGCACATGAATGAAAAATTGGAAAGGGGATGCCCTTAAAACAAAGAGAAGAGCGAATGGCATTGTGTATAGGGACAGTTTTTATTACGGAAATGGTGTTTTGACGTCGGTTTCAGAACGGAAACACAATTCATTGAACAATGTGTACAGTATCATAGCCAAGAAACCTCACCTTTTACACATAATAGAAAATCGGCATTAACTTACAAAATTGCTAAGTCATTTTACATGTGTCATGGAATGAAAAACGTGCATATAGCTTACCCCTTGTGGAAGAAATAATTGCAAGTTAATGGCGATATGTCTTCCTGGCTGGAACGCGGTGGTTGCTGGGGGCGCACTATAATTTATGTCTGTGACGTCACTGTAGCTGGGGATCTCCCTTCGTTTTGAAGGCTGTGCATGCTGAACAAACTAAGCTCGCCATGGACACTGGATTCAACAGTCAGCATAAATATATGCTCATCTAAAAAAAAGTTAAGGACCACCCGAATTTTCAATATTAAAGTATTTAACAGTCCATATCATGATCCATATGATACTTAAATACTGAATATTGGGGTGGTCCTTAAATTTTGTTGTTGAGTATATGAAACATTTGAACATAATCATAAACATTGTTCTCTTCTAGCTTGACATTTTAGTCAATAAAAAGGAACTGTGTACATGTATGTTTATAACCGTGAAATATTGCACTTTATAACACTGGGACAGTTTAAAGGGATGTTTAATAGTTATTCTATTTTCCTTTCCGGTTTCCATTCTGAGACCTGATCTGCATCCGCAGAGTAGGGATAACTTGCGGAATCATATTATCTGGGCGCGCATACATTTCCGGATTTATGTTCTACTCATGTTTCTTATACTTAGAAAGTATATGACTTAGTGATCCCATTGGTCATCGCGACAGCGGCCACGTCCTGGGGCTACAAATCATACAACACATCCCCAGGCATACAGCAATCCACCATATTCCCATGTGTGATGATGGCTGTCGCTAGTCATGGACGGTTTCGTACTTGCTATTTCAACTTTGAAACGGATGATATATATTATTATTATGGTTCAAGGATATATAGGTAAGTCCTTATTTATGCGTACACACCCTCATTTTGTATACTTGTATTCTACTATGCATGTATTGTACACGTACTTCATAGTCCCAAAACATTCAAAGTAAATTTCAACTCTCCGTTTTTTAATCGTAGAATATGTGTAATTTTAATGTATGGCTAGGTATATCTCAATTGCTAACAGCTGAGGGGATGATGTAAATCCAGCTGGGGTCTATGCAGGAAGCAAATGTACTGTAAGTCCCTATGGTCCCTAGTATGGTGATCTACCTTCAGTTGTTAGCGATCTATAGCCCATTTTTATATTGTGTTGTCCCCTATAGTTAAAATGGTTTAGATTCAGTTACTAGTTTTACATATATATCTGTGATATTCTGGTTGTTTTGCTGTCCTTCGTCGGCAGGTTTTTTTATAATATACATGTATTTCATTTCAATATCAAATGTTCTCGTCACGATATGGCTGAAATATTGCCGATGTGACGTTAAATATTAACTCACTCACTCACTCATATTGTATTGAGCTCTGTGTGCGTGAGTATGGGTGCGTGCGTGAGTATGTGCGTTTGCCTGTGTGTGCGTGTGTATATGCGTATGCGTGGTATATATACCTTGAATACCATGCATTATGTACTGTTGGAATATAATGTGCATATACATGTATATCTCAAAAAAACTTAATTCAACTTTGTTCTCTTCCTCGCTTGTACTGTTGCGGATATAATATTCTAAGCTGCCCACACGTAGATGATGCTTTTCCCAATGTCCCGGCTTATAGTGAAGCTGTATGAAGCTATTTCCACAACAGAGGACCATGCTCTGCATGTCAATAAGCCTGTTCGTGACAGATACACGCCAGTATGTACACACGTGATGATTATCGTCGCGATTGGTGCGTGGTCCTCCATCCTGTATTGCCTGATGAGTAAAACACCTGTAAACATGATCAGTAAACATGATCAGTAAACATATACAGAAACGTGTGATGAAACTGTCTGTACTTTAGTACAGGTGTTCCTGTTGTTGCTGTTATAACAGTGTGTACTTTAGTACTGGTGTTCCTGTTGTTGCTGTTATAACAGTGTGTACTTTAGTACAGATGTTCCTGTTGTTACTGTTATAACAGTGGTACTTTAGTACAGGTGTTCCTGTTGTTGCTGTTATAACAGTGGGTACTTTAGTGCAGATGTTCCTGTTGTTACTGTTATAACAGTGGTATTTTAGTACAGGTGTTCCTGCTGTTGCTGTTATAACAGTGTGTACTTTAGTACAGATGTTCCTGTTGTTACTGTTATAACAGTGGGTACTTTAGTACAGGTGTTCCTGTTGTTGCTGTTATAACAGTGGGTACTTTAGTACAGGTGTTCCTGTTGTTGCTGTTATAACAGTGGGTATAGATTAGGACTAGACTGTGGGTTTGGGCGGTTGTTGTGTTTTCATATATTAATTAAATACATGTAACTTGGTCGAAATGGTGTGAATATAACTTCATTACGCAGTGTTATACCACAGTGGAACGGTTTCTTGTGGGAAGATATTCCGAAGTACTAAAGTTGTCACCCATCTTATCCAGTACAACTATGCTGCAGGCTGTGACACTCTCTCCACAGTCAGGTTTAAAGCATTAAGAATAAGATACTGTAACTCATGATAAGTGATCTTTTATCAAACAAAACACACACAGACACATATATAGACAGACAGACGCACGCACGTACACACGGACGCATGCACACACACACGTGTGGGGCTGTGGGATAACCTGATGGTTACAGTGGTCAAAGACTCGACTTGCTATCATGATGAAAATGTGTGAAGCCCATTTCTGGTGTCACCCGCCCAAACATCCCTAGAATATGCTAAAAGCGGCGTAAAACCATACTCACTCACAGACAGACACATACACATGCATGCACCCAAGCGCAGACACATACATACACTCATGTAAGAAAAACAATATACGATAGAAATGAATTATATCTAAATAGTACCACCTTTTCTCTCAAACAGTTCCTCGTCCCAGAACGTTGAAGTCGATTTCTATGATTTGCATATCTGCATTCATATCTCAGATGTAACATAACGGGACTTACCAAGGCAATTAACTTAAAAGACAGTTTCATAGAACTATCGATCCTTTTTAACCCCACATACTTTTCATAGTTGGTTAGCGTCATATTGCATCACCTACCCACATCATACACAAAAAAACTTCCGCAATATGACACTGCTGAAATCAAATCGATACCCCGCCTTCCATCCCCCCTACACACTATTTCCTATATTCAGAAACCAATAGAACCTCTGATCCCTTGGCGCTCTTCTAAATGCTCATTCGCTGATTGTAAATTTCATGGATTAAGGCTTTTTGCCCTGAACGAGCCCAACCCACATATGAGTCAGGATATATGTTGTATAAAGGGAAGATGCGACTACTTGGCCACTATAAACATCCCTGTGTTGTACACGTGTGTGTGTGGAGGACGATGATAGCATAGAGGTAGGTCGGCGCTTGTGTCATTGTAATCTCTAGACGTGTGTGCATGTTTGTGTGTATGTATCATGTTATTGTTTACCATATGTCTTCATGCCTCGATCGGCGGGTGGCTTAATAGTTAAAGTGTTAGCTCGTCAAACTCGAGAATAAGGTTCTATTCCCTATAAGCATATGGTATTCTTGAGGCTTCATGTTGACGTGCCCATGCGCAATATGGGGGCGGTGGGGTAACCTACTGGTTAAAGTGTTCGTTCTTCACACCGAATACCCGGGTTCGATTCTCGACATGGGTACAATGTGTGAAGCTCATTTATGGTGTCCCCTGCCCCGATTTTGCTGGATTATTGCTAATAGCGGTGTAAAATTAAACTCACTCACTGATATTTCTGGCTCATCTCGCTTCAACGTCTACTTTCACCCACTTACACACTAATATGCTAGTCGATAATACCTTAAAATCACTTTTCAACATCGGCGCTGTAACATTTTAAACAACGATGCAGTGGTAGTAATTTGTTGTCATTTCCGTGTTATATCACACTAGTCGTGTATCGACAAGTTTACACATGTTTTCGTAAATGCATCCTTGTTATAACTACCAATTAGCAATAAACTATGTGTAACAATTAAGATTATTGTATCTAGAAAATCTAATGACATGTTATAATGTGAGCGATGTATGGAATGTGCATACATTTAAAGATATATTGCAACAAGAAAGAAACGTCAAAAGCTCACTCACTCACTCACTCACTCACTCACTCACTCACTCACTCACTCTTCTGTCTAAAACCACCGATGTTTCAATCCCAAAACTCATGTGACTACATGTCCAGAACGGCTCATATTTACCAGTACACGTTGAATAGACCGGAAGTTGGCCCACAAAGACCGGGTTACCGAAGCCACCTTGGAAATATGTGCACACAACACGGCATAGCGAAAGCCTATCCAACTCCGACTATCATATGTACTAGGTTCCGTTTGGTGTAAAGGGCGAAATAGCTGTGGAATTTATATGAATGGACCAAAGAAGATTTTTTTGATGACTTGAAAATGTTCAAATGATAATTGCTTTATGTCTGATACATTTAATGCATACCGATGGCCTCTCGGGGGATTTTGTGTGAAACCTAAGAAAACAGACCGGATCTTGCTTCACAAAACTTAAAGCTTTTTGTGGCCTTTAATACGTAACACATACCAGTGGCTTTATACATGGATACATCTGACTGACGCCCCTGCTGTCTAGTATAATTTTAATAGTTCAACACACAAAGGCCCGGGGCATTGAATACGTCTGAAATAGAAACCTAAACGGTTGTCATTTTTTTTTGGACCGGAAAATCCGCAAAAATTACTTCACACACATTCCTTTCTCCCACCAACGGAATGTTTGGATTAAAGCAGCTCGGGGTTTATGTGTGATATTTTGAATGTATTCGTTCAGACAACTACGTTTACATGCTGTTACACTATATAAAAGGATATAGTACTAGGGTAGGGTCTATATACCTATATGTCTGTCTAACGCTGTTTCTAAGCGTGACACGCCCCTGTGGTTACACGAGTATGAGTATTTAGCTGCGGAGAAAATGTACTGACTTAAAATCACTGGATTGTCTGGTACGGATTCGAAACTTTACATCCAGCCGTCGTATGGCAGGCGTATTTCTGTGCAGCCTCTGGCGGGAAGGGGGGGGAGGTCCATCCATTGATCCATCTATATTCATATGAATGTCACCACACCCATGTCTGTAACCCCTAATGGAATCTGATTCAACAGATACCAGACCATGATGTTTATAGCCACACGTATTATCCACTGCAACACATGGGGTAGGACTTATTTTCATTGTATAGAAAAGGTACAAACTACATTTTTAAAACAATTTCTAAATCTAGGTAAATTTGCTTCTAATAAGGCTACATACGGAGAAACTGGTAGATGCATTATGTTTGTGTTCAGCAGAATAAGAGCAGTTAAATATTGGTTAAAGTTGGTAAAAATGCATTACTTAAGGTACCCAAAACAGTGTTATCTTTTTTGAAATCACAAGATGATATTGGTAAAGTTAACTGCGTGTCTAATGTTAGGCTATTACTCTTTTCTACTGGATTTTCCAATGTATGGCTTGCCCAATGGGTTGGCAATGAAGACTGTTTTATATCTCTTTTTAAACAGCGCCTATGTGATATTTTCATTCAAGAGTGGTCTATGTCCATTAGTACTTCTAGATATTTAGAATATTATGCCTCTCATAAGTCGTTGCTAGAACCAGAATCGTATATCTTTAATTTTCATGATAAATCTTTGATAAGAGCTTTATGTAAATTAAGAATTGGTTTTCATGATTTCTGTCTAAATAGGGCACGTAAACATGGTATTTCTACAGAGTGTAAAAATGATTTGATCTGTTCTAATCAGTTCCATGTCATGTTTGTATGCATGCACCAAGTATCTAAGTTTGCGAAAAAAGTATATGCCATTTCTTTCAAACACTGTATTAGACACACATTCACTGTCAAATTTGTTAAATTCTAAGAATATTATGATTTTTAAGTCTGTAGCAATTTATCTCAAACATGTTTTCACTGTGCGTAACCATAAATGTAACCATGAATGTAACTATATGTTCACGTGACTTGCATAGTATTTTGTAACATCAACAATTGTAATGTAGGCCTTAAGGCCAGAATTACCGAATACACTGAATCTGAATCTGAATCACTTCCACACAAGTGAGTGAGTGAGTATGGTTTTACGCCGCTTTAATTAATCTAATATCATTATTATCATTAATATAACGACTGGGGATACCGTTACCCACTAGACTATTCCGACAACCCCATAGCCACAAAAGTAAATTGCCTACGATTTAAGATGCAGATGAAGATGTCGACATATCACGTACATGCATACCCAGGTTGAGTTGCGTGTTTGAGCGACAGTTAAAGATCGTTGGACTTTTAAAATGTGATTCAAATGTCAGGCCTTTGTTAAGTGAACTGAACGAGATGGACGCGACGAAACCTTTGCAACTGCTTATCAACGTATTGTTTGCGTGTACATCAGTGTGTATCAGCCAGTACATCATCCTTTCACACGTGGTCTCTGATGAGACGAATTAGCATGCCATCTGTTTCTCATCAACTGTTTTAGGTGTATATACATTGTATTTTCTTGTATCTGTGTCTGGGTGTCTCAGAGTGACGAGATTAAGTCCTCAAATAAGGACACAACACACACACACGCACACACGCACACACACGTGTCCACTTAATCAGCCTCTGTCTACTTCTGGGGTGGTGGGGTAGCCTAATGGTTAAAGCGCCGAAGACCTGGGTTCGATTCCCCACATGTGTACAACGTGTGAAGCCGGTTGGGTGCCCTAGGTAGTTTGTGTCCGTTTGATTGGTCTGTTGTTTAACGCTTCACGCAGCAGTATTCCAGCTATATGACGGCGGTCTGTAAATAATTGAGTCTGGACCAGACAAACAAGTGATCGACATCATGAGCATCGATCTATTCAGTTGGGATACGATAGCATGTGTCAACCAAGTCAACAACCTCCACCCCCACCCCACCCAATCCCGTTAGTCGCCTTTTACGACAAGCATGGGTTGCTGAAGACCAATTCTTTCACGGACCTTCACGGGTACCATTAATACTTTATTATAACGTATTGCGTTTCTGCAAAACCTGGTTCTCGACACAAATCCAACGTGGGAGATAGAGAGAGAGGGAAAGAGAGAGAGACAGATGGAGAGAATGAGAAGAGAGAGAGGTACACACACACACACACACACACACACACACACACACACACACACACACACACACACTTTCACGCACGTTCACACTCATACACGTACACACGCTCAGTCACACTCAAACACACACTACTATCTTGTGTGTATTTGGGCGACCTAGTTTCAGAAAGTGACAGAAAGCGACCTGGCATTTGGTGGCCCGTATATGTTTAGTTTCCCTCTCTTGTGTTATCATATTCATGTGATAAAGAGAGGAACAGAATCTAATGACATCAATCTATGACATGGCACCATAAATTACGTATGGCCTTGTTGACTTGGTGCATCTGACTACCACAAATGTGAAATGCATCATCACAAACACTGTTTTCTATCCTGTTGCAAGCAGATCCTATTTAGATTGCTTATAGATTTCCAATATCCAGGAAATGGTTTACATGTTGTATGAATGTGGAAGAAGTTGATTGGCAGAGTAATGTTGCTTCTCGACGAGGCAAAGCATCCCTGTGATGGAAACATCACATGTCGAGATATGCTATGAATCACTCGATTATAATGCAAATAAACATCATTTGGTATTGAAAGTGACGTTTTATTTTGTAATTCCTGATAATGCATACACATGGTTACGTGACTCAGGCTGAGTCATATTGAGAAGTGACTTTCATGACATTTGCTAATGCAAGATCTTTGAGTGAGTGAGTGAGTTTAGTTTTACGCCGCTCTCAGCAATATTCCAGCGATATGGCGGCGGTCTGTAAGCGATCGAGTCCCATACGATCCAGTGATCTACGTCATGAGCATCGATCTACACAAATGAGATACCATGACATGTGTCAACCCAGTCAGCGAGCCTGACCACCCGATCCCGTTAGTCGCCTCTCACGACAAGCGTGGTTTGTTGAAGATCAATTCTAACCCGGATCTGCACGGGTCTCAATATCTTTAAATGCTGGCTAGTGGTACATAGAAGAAATAAGATAACGTTGTAATCGCCAGACAAAATCATTCCAACAATTTCTAACTACCATTGCCTGTTAAATTGTATGTAGAACCTCAGGGATGCTGTGTAGGATTCAAGCGACAAATTCCGTTCATACTCATACATGTCGCGGGGGAGGCATGTCAGCGCGTACCTGTTGTGTATATCGATATTCGATCACTGCACTGTCTCCTCTAGACTCGGGTATTTACAAACTGGCGTAATGTAGAGCTGGTATATTGTACAGTGCGGCGTTAAACGAACAAAACAAAATGTTATCAGAGACTTCCGCCTGTTGGTTTGGGGAGTTTGATCATAGATTTTTACATTGTGACACAATGGGAAACATCAGAAAATAGTTTCATTCTCTTAAAGTCACCAACATTGGAACAAAACGTACATAGAAATACATCATTACAAGTGTAAACTTCCAACGAATTTAAACTGACAATCCTGTGTCCTCTATATCGCCCTTCGTTCAAAGTAGAATGGATTATAACAAAACCTTTAGATTTACTGAAGCATTGCAAACAGGAGTAGAATGGGTTTGATTCCCATGTCCCCCATGCCGTACTTTGTTTCAAAGTCAAATGCATTAAAACAAAACCTTTTTAGATTACTGAAGTATGACAAACGGGAGTTGAATGAGTGAATTCAGACGAAATTTCGACATCGCAGGTATCCGTTACCAAGTTGTGTGTGCCCACAGATTTTGAAAATACAGAGTTGCAGAGGTACCGATAAGAACAATGATTACTGCAATATAGATCACTTGATCTAGTACAGTCACGAGAACATCTATTTATGACTTTATCACCTAAGGGAAGACATGCAAGGTTATTCAAGGGATTGACTGTAATAGACTGTTATAGTAGGTGGGGGTACTAGAGCGTGGATTGGATTACCGATTATGACGCACCCTGTCTCAGCTGATATATGAGGGATGAGTCATCATTAATCTTAGGTACATCATTCATATACACCTGGTTAAAGTGTCACTTACTGTATATTTCCACTTTTAGCAATCCTATCCTGTATTAAATACTTCGACAAAACAGAGTAATCTATAAATAAGAAAAGAAAGATTTATGGATGTCAACTTCTTTATTTTGAATAACACGACGTTTGGGAGTGTATGCTTGCTCCTTCATCGAGTGAATGGTAGGGAGTATATTTTCTTATGTATTCAACTTCTAAATGCCCTTCAAAGATTTGAGAGTAATCAATGTTGTTTGATCAAATGAAGGTTTAAATAATCTTTATGGTGGACATGTGGGGGGCATTTGTGACTGAACATTGACAAAAGCTGCCCGATGCAATTCCCATTTTCTCTTTTCCATATGTTCCCGTATTTTTCAGGTGAATAATTTATTTGCCTTTCCGTGTGTTTGTGACAAGTGCCCCGCGATGTGGCAGGATACGTTCCCCTGCTGTCATTCCTATATGGTAGTTATTCACAGACACATTTCCTGACTCTATTAGAATTGTACAATAGAGATTTCTTGTGAATATGAAAACCTGATATGAAAGTTCCGTATGGAAACAAATGTGACAAAACATTCATATGAAATCTCCGCCCAAAGTCAAATTAAATCAGTTGTGCGAATCCGACTACATCAGGTGCGCGTGTCCTTAAGAAGAGAGAAAGCGTAAGAGAGTGAGGTGATTAACTTATGTCTAAGATTGCATATCGTTCAAGTAATCTTTTATTCCGTTGATAATGGAGCCGATTACCAACAATGATGTATATTGATTGATGTCTAAGTCGAGTATGCTGTTATCTCGAACTATATTCCATGTTCAGTCTTTATCCTGATATCCTCTATCCTGTTAAAACTATATGAAGAACATTTTCACTTTTTGCATTTTCGTATTGCACTGGTCCGACTCGAGGCCCCAGCTGATTCAGTCTAAGTCTGGCATGAGTGAGTGAGTTTAGATTTTAAGCCACATCGGCAGTAATTCAGTCATATCGGGGCTATGTTGATACAACAAAACAGGGCTGAACCCATTTCAAGCCTCGCTTTACTCATGAGATAAATGCAACAATTCAGTGATTTGTGCCTATACTAGTTTGCGTCGTTTATGATCACCGTCGTTTATGATCAAAGTCGTTGTTATCACCTCCAGAAATTTCCAATCTCGCGCCCTTGAAGGTCCGTGTTAAAATGAATCTTCAGTAACCCTGCTTGTCGTAAGAGGCGACTAACGGGATCGGGAGGTCAGGCTCGCTGACTTGGTTGATACACGTCATCGTATCCCAATTGCGGAGATCGATGCTCATAATATTGACCACTGGATTGTTTGGTCCAGACTCGATTATTTACAGACCGCCTCCATATAGCTGGAATATTGCTGAGTGCGGCGTGAAACTAAACTCACTCACTCTTACATGACAATTTGTGACAGTTGGTTTTGGGTTGACTGAGGTCAGTGAACGACACTTTATCTGTTTCCTCGTCAGTCTATGTACTTGAAAACAAATACGTGATATCACGTGAAGCGTGCTTAGACTCGGCAATAGTTATCATAAAGTAGAATAACAATTCTTCTGCAACACATCATTGGTTGCTATCTTTACAAGTGACAAACTGTTAATGAATAGTCACTATTAAACTCGTTCAAGTCATTCCGGGGATTTTAGATACATTTCCAACACGCCTTTCGTTGCACAATCAACCACAACCAACACGTGTATCAAATCCGCATTGTGAACACACCTACTTGATATACCACCATTGTTTCTAGAAATATCAATGTTAGGAAACTCATTTACAGTGAGTCAGTGAATGAGTTGGGTTTTACGCCGTTTTTAGAAATATTCCAGCAAAATCACCGCGGAGGACACCAGAAATGGGCTTCACAGATTGTACCCATGTTGGGAATCAAACCCGGGTCTACGGCGTGACGAGCGAACGCTTTAACCACAAGGCTACCCCGCCGCCCCTCATTTACAATTACTGATATGCATATGGCAGTTAAGTATGTCAGACATAATTTCATTGGCGTCTCTGATAAAGGACTGACTGACTGAGTTTGGTTTTCCGCTTTTAGCAATATCCCAGCAACGTACATCACGGCGGGGGACACCAGAAATGGGCTCACACATTGTACCCATGTGGGGATTCGACTCCGGGTCTTCGGCGTGACGAGCCAAAGCTTTAACCACTAGGCTACCCCACCGCCCCTCTGACAAAGGAAGGGAATTGTTACAGTATATATGTTTTAGATCCTATTCCCGAGAAGCGGACATGGATTATTCACGAAAATATTTTCTCGAAAAAAGGAAATGTTTTATTTTTTTCTTTCTTCGAACTCCTATTATGAAGTATTTGTATTATCCAACCATATGACACGTTTCAATTAACTGCAAAAGTACCAAACACATACCATGATTGTCAAGAGCAATTTTCAGGGTCGGTATTCAAAGCATTGAAACTAAGATAATTTTAACAATACATTGCAATCGATTATAAGTATAATGTGACTTATGACCCAAATTTCCAACACCCAGTAGGTATAGATCTCAATATGATCTTATTCATGTACATTTAGCGTTGTGGTCAATAATGCCAGCGTGCTCACGACCGTGTCATTGTATCACACATCCCTGCTTTCACGAGGAAGTTCAATTTTATTATATTTTACCACCATATCCTTCCCAAGAGAGAATTACAGTACTGCTAATAATAGTTCACACAAATGCCCGCTATATAAACCGTGTTGACAGTGACTTCCAACTAACATTGCTGACATCCATCATGGCCACATGTATATCTGTAAGTATATTGTGTGGCTTTTTACAGAAAACAGACTATGTTTGTCAACACATTGTCAAGACATTTGATGTGTCACATGAGCAGATGATTCTCTTAGAGTTCTTTGCCTGAAAGTAAAGGGAAAGCCTTACTAAAGGATGGTCTCGGGTTCGATCCCCGACCGCGTCATACCAAAAGACGTTAAAATGTGGTACTTGTTGGTCCCTGCCTGGCGCTCGGTATTAATGGGTATAACAAGGACTGGTCGGCTCGGAGTCAGTATAATGTGTCTGAGTGGGGTATTCATGCTTCACTGCGGCATGGTGTCTCAGTGAGTTAGCGCTATAAAACCAGCTCAAGTCTGGGCTAGTACAAGCAGCCACACATACACACGCATGCACGTCGTCATATGAGCGAAATATTCTTAATTACGACGTTACAACCCCATTCACCTCACGTACTAACTTGTATATGTAACTGTTGACCGTGACTTCACATATTCCTATACATGACAAGTCAAAATTCACATCATTCTTAAAATGTTACTTTAAAATAGCTTGGTTGACACATGTCACCCGATATCGTTCGTCGTTTCTTACGACAAGCATGGGTTTCTCAATGCCAATAGTTTTATTCTAACCCGGATCGTAACGGGTTTCTCATACTAAAAAGATTAATTTACTGATTAGTTAAGATGCAGGAACATGCTTGTAGCAAATGCTTCGAAATACAACGTCCTTCCTCTTATATTGACCAGTGAAGATTCGGGGAAGAATTGGTCTTCAGTAGCCCATGCTTGTAGTAAGAAGCGACTAACGGGATCGGGTTGTCAGGATCGCTGACTTGGTTGACACATGTCATCGGTTCCCCATTGCGTAGATCGATGTTCATGATGTCATCAATGGATTGTCTGGTCCAGACTCGATTATTTACAGTTCCCGCCATATAGCTGGAAGTCTGCTGAGTGCGGCGTTAAACAACAAACAAACAAAGCATGGATATTCTTAAACCACGCTGTGAGTTTACATGTTTGAAGTCATGGAAACTACAAGCATTACACGTCCATGACCGACATTATTACGGGATTTCCCCCTACAATTAGTTGACACATCGTGATATAACTGGAATACTGTTCAAACTTTTAAAGCCAACTCACCCATTCATAAATTTTAGTTCATAATGTCATAACATGGGTGTTGAAACATCCTGTCGGTTTTCTCAAACAATCGTAAACAATACGAAACACAGACTTTAAGACATGTTTCTCGCGACACAAGGTCAATTCTGTGTTGATATTAGTCATCCTGCAAGGGCTTGTCCCCAGACACTTCCCTTTACAGCATCATTTCCTACTCGCTGCATCGTCCAGATTTCCCATCATTTAGTTACACGACCGGAGTATGGGCGCTGTGAATGAGACTGATTCTGGAAGAGTTGTTGTGTTCCATGTGGCCACTCCTCAAACAGCCTTCCCCAGGTTCCTCAAGGCCTGACATCCATACATGTTGTCATTACAACATACGTGGATACTAGCAGCTTTCTCAACTTCACAATGCTTTAACATTAGCACGTTGTCTCTAAGTGGTGCTTCCTTGTTGGGGGATGGGGGTAATTGTCGTGACATTTACTCAGCTCCTTTCGATTTCACATGACGATTCACACATTTTATAATGAGTGTATCTTTGTATAGATGCATGAAATATGTGAGCGGACAATACACAAAGACACAAAACCCACATGCATGTATGTATCCGTTCATAATCCAGCATTTCAATATTTGGGTTTTTGTTCCGCATTGCTTAGTTTATACATCCCATTTTGATAGGTTAACAAATGTATAATACAGAAATGTCGTTGTATGTTTATATAACAACTGATAGAGAGAGTTACGTTTGTCAGAGTCTGTAAATATGATTTCTATTTACAATGCTAAGTATACTAGACACTTGTGTGCATGTGTCATCAAGTGTCTGTATGCTCTCCTTAGAGTCTTCTATTGATATGAAACAGATTCAAGTGTCATCCAGTATCAGTATGCCCCTTAGAGTCTTCTATTCATATGAAACAGATTCAAGTGTCATCAAGTATCAGTATGCTCCTTAGAGTCTTCTATTCATATGAAACAGATTCAAGTGTCATCAAGTATCAGTATGCCCCTTAGAGTCTTCTATTCATATGAAACAGATTCATGTGTCATCAATTATCGGTATGCTCCTTAGAGTCTTCCATTCATATGAAACAGATTCAAGTGTCATCAAGTGTCACTATGGCCATCACTGTTTTATCATGATAAGATTTCTGTAGATGTGTTTCACAGAGCCATTCTTGTCAGAAACACTTGCCAAATGCCAGCCTGTCTCTGTGAGAGCGACGGGAGCCAAGTGGAATGGTACAGGTATTTGTGTGCATCAGATGTCGGGATGGATTTGTCAGTGGGTTGAGGACCTGCTAGACTAACGCTTAGTCTCCGAATATATATAATTTTGATTGTAACAAGTAAACCCATCTAAATTGTGAAAAGGAGACCCAGGGAGACCAGGGATTCAGAACCTTGGAAAATCCAGACTTGCTTCATTTAGGGCTTTAGCACTGCAGGGAGGGCTAGGCTGTAGGAAAATAATATGCTTCAGGGACTGTGAGACACACTAGAAACCAGCCCTGAAGCGTTAATGCAAACTACAACAAACTAGACGACTAACAGGACATGATTGTCAGGATGGGACGTGGGGCTGGTTTCAAACATCACACACCAACTCATGAATATATGTAGAAGAAGAGGCCTCCTAAGCTCATCCCTTTAAAATCTATTATCCTTAAACAATTTCTTCTCAATGGCTTATTAGGTGGGCAAACATGTTTAAATACAGGTATAGCATTTAAATATATCAAAATACAGAAAACATTATACAGGACACATGATTCCACTCAACGAACTATTAGGGTGAGGTTTGAAGGTAACTAAAGAATGTGAAGAAAAGGTGAATATAGAAGATTACCCTCTGATCTGCAGTGCATGCATTCAGTACAGTGCTAGATATCCCTAAAACAGCTTCTAGCTTTCAGTCTATATTACATTGTGATAGAACTTGAAATGATCCAATTGGTCACCGGGAATAAGTTAATATATAGCTTTTCATTGCCTCAACTAACATTGTTTAGATCTCTAATTATTTTACTTATCCTGTAAGAACTCTTTATAGAACTGGGGCGGTGGGGTAGCTTAGTGGTTAAAGCGTTCGCTCGTCACGCCGAAGGCCCGGGTTCGATTCCCCACATGGGTACAATGTCTGAAGCCCATTTCTGGTGTCCCCCGCCATGATATTGCTGGAATATTGCTAAAAGCGGCGTAAAACCCAACTCACTCACTCACACTTTATAGTACTTGTGTACAGACACACTAACCTGACATAGTTGTGTTCATGTCATGTCATTCCCAGATTTATAGGTATGCTAGATGCTAGGATTGTTCTCCAGGACTCACACTGTATATATCTCTGTTGTCCATGTGAACACTTGTACATAGTCACTGATCCACCCACTAGCATATAGAGATGAAACCAAGCGTTGTGTGAGAGCATTATCAGATCTAGGTCACTGTGATGGGGTATTAAGCGTTGTATGTCAAAGTTACACCTCACCGATGACCATCTATAAATAAGTTCTCATTGTACTCAATAGTAACTGTTAAACATGGTAAGTGTACAATTTAGGCCAATTTTCAGATATTTATCAGATACATAAACACTCTGCTCCTCGCATACACGAGGACACATCGAGTACTGAATCATGTAGTGCATAGCTGAAACTGTTCTTAATCAGTGAGGATACGGCATCTGGGGCGATGCTTCAAGGTTTGTGTGTAATGTATGGTGGACTTGGGATGGCACGTTTGTGTATATATTATATGTAAAAACATTGGGTCGTTACGTGTGGGCAGAGCTGTAGCCAAGAGCGCGGAAACAGGCAAATCCATGTGCGGCTGCTCTGATAAGACCAGCCTCTCTCTGTGGTTTGACCTGACAAGTTCGGTGTATGCTGGGATTTCAGTGTTTACACGGTGGTGTGGCTATATGCATGTTGTTGGAGTAGGAGCTTTAGTCATTACAGGACGACTCGAGCTGCAATCTGTTGTCGAGCACAACCCTGGAACAATACGTCAATGTTCCTTTAATCAACTCATCCGTATCCACAGATCAACGTATCGTTATCAAACGAGATCAGCCGGGCGATAGACGGTGACAGGGTCTGTAAGTGCGCGTGGAAATCAAGTCTTTTCATTGGTTGGAGTCACGAAAGGTCACTGTGTGTTCCATTTGTGACGTCACAGACAGCATATCTCTTTCATTGAGATTTTTCCACCCACGTATATAGTGTCACGGTGCTGGCAGCGGTAATGACCCCTGCGTTAAAGGTTATTGGCTCAACCACATGTGGTCGTCTAGAAACACCATAAAGACCGCACCAGTGAACTAAGATAAAATAATATATATGAAAAAGAGCACAACCCAACTGTAATGCTAATACCTCTGACTTGACCAAGAAAGATTGAAAATGATACTTGAAACTTAGAGACTGTGTTTCTCAAGCATCAGGTTTTAATATATAGCCCAAAAAATATTCATTAATCTTATGAGTCAAATCTGGACATGTGATAGCAGACGTTAGTGGCTACCGTCACGTATGATTTTAATTGTTCTACATTAACTAATAATGAAGATATAGTCCCAATAAAGATTTGAAAATAGTCTTCCATTGGGATTAATAGAAGAAAAGACTGCATTTCTCCCAAAATAAACAAGTTTATATAAATTAGACCATATAGCCCGAAAACTGAGTATTATGGACCTAGTTGCATGATACAAGATTTAGGTTACATTCAAAAGTTGACTTTAATTCTTGACATGATATGTCCGCGACAAACACACATGGACTACATAAATTGTATTGAAGTCAACTTAATACAGGGTTTCGTCACAATAGTGATGAGTCTCAAGAAGCCTAAAGACATTTTCAAATATCCTCGACCGAGGACAGATACAGTATTACCCAGCCCGACCACCAAACGGGTTCAGTTTGACGACATCCTTGTGTTTGACACTGAAGACATGGGTGTAGTATACGAGAGAAGCAACTTAACACCGTCTTAACCAGGCAATGTCCCTTTTTTCAGACAGCAAAGTCGTCGTCGAAGCATTAGAGACACTGCAACATCACCAACGACACCAGACGACTACGTTCCATTCATTCCACCGGAATCACCGTCCCCATCCAAATCAAAGAAAATGGACAGGTATGTTACATTTGTAGTTACAGTTGTAATAAACTAACACATTCCATATGTCATCTAACATGCTTTTCCGTGCATACATTCGATGTGTATTTATATAATTGTATTATAACGTTAAGGAGTAATAATCAAACAACATTTACCTTGTAGGTATATATTTGCTTATAGTATTTTGTGATGCTTAATCTTTATTACACTTACTATATGCACGTGGTATTTTCAACAACTCTCAAATATTGCCAAACTGTTGTCATTTATATAATTGTATTGCACTTTACTTGGTAGTTTCATTAAAGTTATCCAATACCTGTCAAAAACTTGAGATTACAGTATTGTGAATAATTTTTGGCCGTTCTCTTTCAGTTTTGATCCCTACCAGGTGTTTCAGGTGAGTACATCTTCTCTCAAAATAGCACACCCTGAAAAAGAATTCTTTTCACACATTATATGAAAACATACGGACAGAGTACACCGCCCTGTCTTACGCCCCGTGTACAAACACCCACTCGAGCGACGAACACCCAACTGCAGACCTATTTCTGCTGTCTTTATTCAATCATTTGTTCCTTTCATGCTTTTTTTAGACTTTTTATCCTACAACGGTTGTAATGGGTGTAACCTGTATGAAGGTTTACCCTCCCACCGGTTTTCCTAATATGGCAATGGTGACCCATATCGATTTATTGATATTGACATAGACGTGCCTCTCGCTTTAAAAGGCATTATGACAGTTATGTGTTCAAGGGGTTAAATATTCCGTGACTCCACACTTCCCGACAGGCTGTGTCTCCCGTGTTTACGCCTGGTGACAGTAATAGGTTTCCGGTGGTTGTATTTTGACATGAGAGAACGCTGGAATGTAGCCTAATGTATTTATTAGGTGATAATCTGACGTTATCACGGGTCTCAACTTGAAACCTCTTACGCGATCTAGTTAACGCCTATGATAAGAAAAAGAACTCACGTTTGTTTATAAACTGAGGGGCAAAAGAAACGTCCCCGATCATTTTTTTATCATAAAATGATACAAACACATGCAATTCAATGTTGAAATGTTTTATATAATTGTTGAACATATTATGCAGACTGTCATTACAGAACAATTGAAACAATTTGCTGTAAGTAGAGTTTTTGTGACGTTTTTCACAGGAGGTTCAAATGTCCGGGTTTCGATCATGACAACACATGCACATCAGTACTGACAGAGTGTCTTTGAGTGTCCAACTCCTCAGTAGCGAGTGTGTCCACCTCTTGCAGCGATACATGCTGCCACACGACGTCGTGCAGAGTGCACAAGACGTCTGATCACGTGATCTGGGATGCGACGCCATTCTTCCTGTAGAGCTTGAGCCAAAGCAACAACGTGCTGTGCGTTCGTTCCGACGTCTGTAGACTCGTACCCGACCATCAGCTTTGTTCAACTGGAAGCGGCTCTCGTCACTGAAGAGTACCCGGCGCCAGTTCCGCGGCTGCCACTGCCGAACTCTACGTGCCCAAGCCAAGCGACGACGTCGATGTTCACGCGTTAACGTCACGCCCCGGAATGGTCTGTTGGCTCTGATACCGAATCGGCGGAGTCGTCTGGATATGGTCCTTCTACTGACTGGATGGGTAAGGCTGGTTGTTGCTGATGACGTCACAGTCAGGAATCTGTTGCGCAAGTGAAGCACCCGTAAATGGCGGTCTTCCTGAGGGGTGGTTACGGGTGGTCTCCCCTGTCCTAGGCCTGTCTGCAGTCCGACCTGTTGTTCTGAAGCGTGTCATCAGTCTGGTGATGGTTTTCTTGCTGCAACCCATGATTCTTGCAACGTGACTGTGAGAAGCACCCAGCTGCAACATCCCAATAGCTCGTCTCTCTGTTCTGCCGTGAGTCGAGGCATGTTCTTTGTGTCCAACGTATTGAAGTGATGAATTCGAACAGTCGAGCATAATTTTTATACTGTACTTTCATACGGGTATGTTTCCACCGAAGCATGCAAAAAACGTGAATAAAAGCAATTTTCATGCTTACAAAAAACTCCACGTGGATTTCCTTTCTGTGAGACGTGGGGATGCGTTCGGGAGATGTGTTCCTAAATAAATTTCCGTCATAACGACAACAGAAAAACTGTTTTTTTCAAATTTTACTTTGGGGACGTTTCTTTTGCCCCTCAGTTTATCAAGTTTCCCAGGGTTTTCATAGAGAGGTATGTGCCCCACAGTCCCTGAACAGTATTATTTTCCCCACTGCCCAGCCCTCCCTGCTTGCCAAAACCTAGTCTGTCTCACAGTCCCTGAACCACATTATTTTCCCCACTGCCTAGCCCTCCCTTCATGCCAAAACCTAGTCTGCCTCACAGTCCCTGAACAGCATTATTTTCCCCACTGCCCAGCCCTCCCTGCTTGCCAAAACCTAGTCTGTCTCACAGTCCCTGAACCACATCATTTTCCCCACTGCCCAGCCCTCCCTTCATGCCAAAACCTAGTCTGCCTCACAGTCCCTGAACCACATTATTTTCCCCACTGCCTATTCCTCCCTTCATGCCAAAACCTAGTCTGCCTCACAGTCCCTGAACAACATTATTTTCCCCACTGCCCAGCCCTCTCTTCATGCCAAAACCTAGTCTGCCCCACAGTCCCTGAACAACATTATTTTCCCCACTGCCTAGCCCTCTCTTCATGCCAAAACCTAGTCTGTCTCACAGTCCCTGAACCACATTATTTTCCCCACTGCCTAGCCCTCCCTTCATGCCAAAACCTAGTCTGCCTCACAGTCCCTGAACCACATTATTTTCCCCACTGCCCAGCCCTCCCTTCATGCCAAAACCTAGTCTGCCCCACAGTCCCTGAACCACATTATTTTCCCCACTGCCTAGCCCTCCCTGCTTGCAAAAACCTAGTCCGCCCCACAGTCCCTGAACAGCATTATTTTCCCCACTGCCTAGCCCTCCCTGCTTGCAAAAACCTAGTCTGCCCCACAGTCCCTGAACCACATTAATCTCCCCACCTCCTAGCCCTCCCTTCATGCCAAAACCTAGTCTGTCTCACAGTCCCTGAACCACATTATTTTCCCCACTGCCCAGCCCTCCCTTCATGCCAAAACCTAGTCTGCCTCACAGTCCCTGAACCACATTATTTTCCCCCACTGCCTAGCCCTCCCTTCATGCCAAAACCTAGTCTGTCTCACAGTCCCTGAACCACATTATTTTCCCCACTGCCTAGCCCTCCCTTCATGCCAAAACCTAGTCTGCCTCACAGTCCCTGAACCACATTATTTTCCCCACTGCCTAGCCCTCCCTTCATGCCAAAACCTAGTCTGTCTCACAGTCCCTGAACAACATTATTTTCCCCACTGCCTAGCCCTCCCTTCATGCCAAAACCTAGTCTGCCCCACAGTCCCTGAACCACATTATTTTCCCCACTGCCTAGCCCTCCCTGCTTGCAAAAACCTAGTCCGCCCCACAGTCCCTGAACAGCATTATTTTCCCCACTGCCTAGCCCTCCCTGCTTGCAAAAACCTAGTCTGCCCCACAGTCCCTGAACCACATTAATCTCCCCACCTCCTAGCCCTCCCTTCATGCCAAAACCTAGTCTGTCTCACAGTCCCTGAACCACATTATTTTCCCCACTGCCCAGCCCTCCCTTCATGCCAAAACCTAGTCTGCCTCACAGTCCCTGAACCACATTATTTTCCCCACTGCCTAGCCCTCCCTTCATGCCAAAACCTAGTCTGTCTCACAGTCCCTGAACCACATTATTTTCCCCACTGCCTAGCCCTCCCTTCATGCCAAAACCTAGTCTGCCTCACAGTCCCTGAACCACATTATTTTCCCCACTGCCTAGCCCTCCCTTCATGCCAAAACCTAGTCTGTCTCACAGTCCCTGAACCACATTAATTTCCCCACTGCCCAGCCCTCCCTTCATGCCAAAACCTAGTCTGCCTCACAGTCCCAGCCCTCCCTTCATGCCAAAACCTAGTCTGTCTCACAGTCCCTGAACCACATTCTTTTCCCCACTGCCCAGCCCTCCCTTCATGCCAAAACCTAGTCTGCCTCACATTCCCTGAATCACATTATTTTCTCCACTGCCCAGCCCTCCCTGCATGACAAAACCTAGTCTGTCTCACAGTCCCCTAACCACATTATTTTCCCTACTGCCTAGCCTTCCCTGCAATGCTAAAGCCCTAAATGAAGCAAGTCTAGATTTCCCCAGGTTCAGGGATCTCCCAACTCACTGGAGCTCCTATTCAATTCAAATGAGTTTATTTGTTACTATCAAAATAAAATATTTTGAGGGACTAAGCGTTAGTCGAGCTAAAACCCTAAATGAAGCAAGTCTAGATTTCCCCAGGTTCAGGGATCTCCCAACTCACTGGAGCTCCTATTCAATTCAAATGAGTTTATTTGTTACTATCAAAATAAAATATTTTGAGGGACTAAGCGTTAGTCGAGCTAAAGCCCTAAATGAAGCAAGCGTAGATTTCCTCTGAATCTCCTATCTCACTTTAGCTCTTTTTTCAATTTAAATGGGATTATTTGTTACTTATATACTGATACTTATTATATTCAGATACCGAGCGTTAGTCTAGTGCCGTCCATGTCGCGCGTTTTGTGCATATTTCTGGGCAACTTCGGTAGGAATTAAACAAGTGATATTCCCACGGGTGATTAAGCCATGATTAAGAATCAATAAAAGACCAATCCCGTGTATGTCCTTGGCGTAAGCCATAGTGACGCGTGTACAGGAATGTTCACTTCCTTTCAAGATTTCACTGTATGAATATCGGAAGCTATATAATGAGTTTATCGTGTTTACATAATGTCGCCATGCCCGCTGCTACGCCGACACTAATGGGTTAGGAGACAATGCTGTAGATGATGTCAATATTAACACTTCCAAATGTTCACAAGTTCTGTGATTGAATCCGTAGTCTTTGATCTGTGATATTGAGAAAAGTGATTGATTATCGAGCGCGGACTATTCACTCAGTACATGTGACAAATTATTGGTTTAACCATTTGAAGTCAGAGTATACACTCTCAATATAGTGCATTTTAAGTGAATACTAAATTGATTTTTCTTGACAAAAAATTCAATGAACGCCCGTATGACAAAAAATAATAACATGGAGTGTACACAGGTTCGCCATGTGTAACTTACATTTCCTAACAGTTTGACTGGCAGTCAGTTAGTGAGTAAATAAAACACATACAACGTTCCAGTTCGAAAACGATCTAATGATCATCATTGAAATGTCGCTTATAAAATAATCCACAAAACTTGACCCCCTTTTGTAAAACCTCTTATAACATTAAATGATTATCTCTGTTCTTCGCATCAAGATCACGATATGCATTACTGGGTAGCCTAGTGGTTAAAGCGTTCGCCCCTCACGCCGAAGACCCGGGTTCAATTCCCCAGTCGGTTACAATGTGTGAAGCCCATTTCTATTGTCCCCGTCTCGATATTGCTGGAGTATTGCATAAAGCGGCGTAAAACCTCACTCACTCACTACACTTGTTTTTCCAGGTGAACCACTTGCCTTGTATGATCCTCACAGTCAAGGTCATCCGCGGCAAGAACATTACCAAAGGATGGGAAGACTACCGTAAGTAGATCTCATTCGTACGGATATATTCCACGTCCAAAGTACTTATTCTAATTATTTCCTTCCCGCTGTTTCCAAATCGTTCCCAAAATAACTGTCTGTTTACATTGAAATACAGCACTTTGTTTGATGTTCGCTAATGTTTTATTCAAGCCTGATTAATTAAGATACGTCTAATCTGGCCTTAGTTGAGGGAAGCTGGCGAGCCCAGCGTGGTTTGTGTGTCAAACTGGAATACGCTGTCATTCTTATTTAAGTAAATAAGCTTTATATAGGTTGATTGGTTTGTTGTTATTCCAGCCATAGGGCGGTCTGTAAGTAATCGAGTCTGGACCAGGTAATCCAGTGATCTACAGCATTAACATCTATCGCGATCTACGTAATTAGGATACGATGAAATGTGTCAACCAAGTCATCGAGCCTGACCACACGATCCCGTTAGTCGCCTCTTACGACAAGCATGGGTTACTGAAGATCAGTTCTAACTCGGATCTTCACGGGTCCCTTATATAGTCGTTTTGCTGTAGCCGGATCACTGCGAGTCTGACTTTAACCTGTTGATCCTTAGTAATATATTTCATCACAAAAGGAAAGGCATCAGGGCACCCCATGTAGCTGATGACGCAGAGTAAGAAGAATCCCCATATAGAAGTGGCATCTTATCTCAAGAGTGTAATTAAGCCACGCGTACCTCATATCAACATTACTAAGTATTCAGCTATCTGAAGCTAACAACTCCCCACTCCCCATGAATACATCTTGGCGTCGACCAATACCTGTCTAAGAGCGGCCCATGTTATCTTTTAGGGGTAACAGGTATAGTGGTCGCTTAATGCCAAAGGTATTCATGACGTACTCCGAAAACACGTGTTATGTAGCCCAAAGAAATCTTCAGAACGATGAGCCAATGTAAAACATTCCATACCAACATGCTTAAGTAGTGATGCGAAAATAACTACTATTGTTTGTTAAATGTATATGCTATATTTCGGTCGATGTTTATTTGGGGTTTTGTCAGAACGACCTAAAGAATGAGGTATTTATGAGCCGGAGGTGCTGGGACTAGATTTCCTGGCTCACACACTTGTAACTCTGGCCTTTCGGCTCAACGTCTCGCATCTGATGGACATTTACAAACCAAACAAATTGCGTCCCGTCATTGAATGCTGTACATTTCTCAAAGGACAACCTAGACCCAATTCAGTGGTGCGAGTTCTTTTAACGAGATCTCCCGAGTAAGATTTAAACATGGAAAGTATTAGATACGTTGTTTGAACTGATACATAATGTCTCCCTCCCCTCCCATGTTTGCCATTTTAGCTTTATTTCCGCAAATCTTGGAAAAGCATGACATAATCATGTGAACGACATTTAGCGTCAAGCCAATAGCTGGATGTTACATCCCTGTGAGTCAGAGGTTAGCGTGACGTCCGGAAATAATGCTTTCTACTGGAGATGAAATTGTGTGATAACACGATGTCACGTACATGCCCTCTTCTACTGTGGGGTAAACGCACCCTGTGTCATATAGATATTGTTTAATAATGAAAATAATATTGTAATACGGATTGCCGCCATATTGCTGGAATATTGCCGAGAGCGGCTTTAAACAACAAACAAAACGGATCCCCTGAGTGTCATGGACGTGACAACATATATACCAACATGAAGAAATGAATTACACGTTTCGTACATTTATGTATTTGATGATATAGTTTGGTGGGGAAGTTAATCCATCAATACGTGAATTAGCGACAAAGTTTTATGTTTGGCAATATTCCAACAATATGCATAGTTGAAGAAATACACAGTTCCTATTTAGATTGGGGCGGTGGGGTAGCCTAATGGTTAAAGCGTTGGCTCGTCACGCCGAAGACCCGGGTTCGAATCCCTACATGGGTACAATGTGTGAAGCCCCATTTCTGGTGTCCCCCGCCGTGATGTTGCTGGAATATTGCTAAAAGCGGCGTAAAACCAAACTCAGTCAGTCAGTCCTATTTAGATTACCCAGTAGAACAGGTGTGAAGGTTCTATCTGCATACAGTGGACCATTCTTTGTTTGTGTATTTGTTTGTTGCTGAACGCTACAACAATATTCCAGTTATATGACTGCGGATTGTAAATATGAGAGTATGGACCAGACAATCCAATGATTGACATCATGAGTATCGATCTATAGGATAGGATGACATGTGTCAACCAGGTCAGGGAACCTGACCCCCTGATCCCGATGGTTCGATATGCATGGGTTGCTGAAGACCAATTCTAAACCGGATAATCAGGGGTACTTTTATGTTACATAGATGAGGACATATATACATCCATACCAGGAACACAAATAACATGTTTATTTCTTTAGAGGCAATTTTAAATCTATAATAATATTCACGTTTGTTTTGTTTGCAGTCGACACGCCCGATCCCTATATTTCCTTAAGGGTTCGGAATGCCCCCGAGGGCCGCAAGAAAACTCTTACAGTCGACAACAATCCAAATCCCGTCTGGAACGAGACTTTCACATTCCTTTTGGACATCCGGGAAAAGAACAGATTACGTATGTAGTGTTCTGATTGTCAACCTTGTAACATTATTAGTATAATAGCATTGTCTTAGTAAAATAGTATTGTCTATTGTCTTAGTAGAATAGTATTGTCTTGGTAGAATATTATGATCTTGGTAGAATATTATGATCTTAGTACAATAGTATTGTATAGTAAAATAGTATTGTCTTAGTAAAATAGTATTGTCTTAGTAAAATAGTAATGTCTTAGTAAAACAGTATTGTCTTAGTAAAACAGTATTGTCTTGTTACAATAGGATTGTCTTAGTACAATAGGATTGTCTTAGTACAATAGGATTGTCTTAGTACAATAGGATTGTCTTGGTACAATACGTGACATATTACCGAGACCAACGAGGGGTAAACGTAATTTCTATTCATCATTTCGATCACGCGTTTCAAGTTTCCTTTGGTTTTACAGAGATCAGCTTGATGGAGGCCAACCTAGTGTATGACCAGGAACTTGGAACAATATACTATGACCTGTATAAAATGACAGAAGGACAATGGATGAGAGAAAAGTTCATATTTCAACGAAGTATCGAAGTCTACGTCGATTTGCTGCTGTGCTGGGAGTAAGTCGAAAACCTAAACGTTCTCAGTGCATATGTATTAAGTCTCATTTTGTCAGTCTGGCTGTACAAAACGATCTTAGCGGTAAGATGATCCATACCTTAACCCAGACCAGACCTACCAGATGTTATTTTATACAACAGGGCGCTGATGTTGGTTAAAGCGTTGGCTCGTCACGCCGAAGACCGGGTTCGAAACATGGGTACAAACATACCTGCTCAATCAAAGATAAGAGCATGTTCTATATGTTGACTTGCAGACTATGAACACGATGGTCTTCATATATTGGACCAGGGTTCAAATCTTTAACCAGTATTTTACTTTCAAACATGGGACTGAAATTAATTTCATTGACTGTTTCCTAATTTCAGCAAGAATCCCACCTTGAGGTATAGCCTGTGTCTGTGTGACTCTGAGAAACAGTTCCTGGAAAAGAGGCGAGAGAAGGCATTTGAGGGAATGAGGAAACTCCTAGGGGAGAGGTCACCAGAAAAGTTCAGTGAAGTGAGTTGAGGAAATACCAGTCGAGTACTCTAGTCCACAGTGGCAATACAGTGGTTTTAAAATATTCAAAACAATACGAATGAGGAGCGGTTTATTGATAACATAATCCAGCTGATCTATATGTGAATTCACAAGTTTTGTCATGGGATCGGGCCAATTTGAACTTGTCAGAGGGGTACACGAAGACCATGAACTGGACTACCAGTTGACAGTCTTCCAGACAGAGGGGTCAGATTGCTGACTTTGTGGGCTGACAATTAAATGCTGGCTCTTAGAACGTTGGATCGTATCTCGGATAGGACCCAACTACCCGAATCTTTACATTACTGAGGAAGTGTCATCCTAAATATAACATAAGTTACATTTGACCTTTCTAAACGGCATTGCGTGTGTTATTTGTTTATTTTTAGTTGACACTATTTGTGTGTTTTTAAGGGGTGGTGAGGTAGCCTAGTGGTTAAAGCGTTCGCTCGTCACACCGAAGACCAGGTTCAATTCCCCACATGGGTACAATGTGTGACGCCCATTTTTGGTGTCCCCCGTTGTGATATTGATTTAATATTGCTAAAAGCGGCGTAAAACTAAACTCACTCACAATTGGTGTTTTTGACATGTGCTTATATTCTGTAATATTGTTTATGTGTAGGTCCCCAACATAGCTGTGTTAGGATCTGGTGGTGGATTCCGGGCCATGGTGGCACTGAGTGGTGTGTTCAAGGCCCTGAGTGACACAGGAGTCCTTGACACGGTGACATATGCCTGTGGGCTCTCCGGCTCATCCTGGTATGGAAAACTGTAAACTCTTAATCGCTGTAGTGAATAATTACTCTTATTATGCTTTATCACATACAGTTATGTAGTAGATGAGAGTCGTTATATATACTCTTCTCTCTAAAGAAATTTTATTAATAATGGAAGTTATGTATGTGTATACAAAGTTGCCTTAAAAATTTCAACCTGAACAAATATGAAACACTACATTCAAACATGACCTGTTTTCTAACCATACATCAGTAAACTAGACAACAGATTGCAGAAGCTCTATTATCCCAGCCTGTGGGTATCCAGTTTAAACTATACATAGGGGCAGCGGGGTAGCCAAGTGGTTAAAGCGTCCGCTCGTCAAGCTGAAGACCGATGTTCGATTCTACAAAATGGGTACAATGTGGAAGCCTATTTCTGGAGTCCCCCGCCGTGATATTGCTGGAATATTGCTAAAAGCGGCTTAAGAACATTAACGCACTAAACTATACATAAATAACACCCTCGATAACAGGATAAAGAGAAAATAACAATAGGCAGAGGTATAACACTATTTTCCTTCTCTCTTCACAGGTATCTCTCCAATCTATATTCCTACCCTCGCTGGCCAGACATGGATCTGGGGGAGGTGCAGGAAGACCTCAAGAACAACATTGACAGGAGCATCATGTGGCTCCTTCAGCCAAAGAGTGTCTACAGGTACCTCCAGACAATTCTCAAGAAACGACGTGAGGGGCAACCTGTCAGCTTCACCGACTTCTTCGGACACATGGTTGGAGAGACCCTTCTTAAAGGGGTAAGCTAGTTTTGTCCTTTAACAACCTTTTCCAGGGATTTAACTTTGGGCGAATTATGACCGTGATGAGAAAAGAGGTTGAAGACCATTTTGACACGCGAAGTATAAAATATGAACAAAATGGAATATATGATTTTGTTATAGTATATTTATTTTTCATAATTTCTCAGAGGTTAGACAGCAAACTGACTGATCAACGAGAGAAAATCAACGATGGCGATGCTCCAATGCCGATGTATACATGCTTGCATGTTAAGAAAGACGTTCCAGCAAGATCATTCCAAGGTAAGCACATATATCACTTTAACAACAACAACAACAACAA
The DNA here is from genome assembly GCF_003918875.1 of Haliotis rubra. Lineage (NCBI taxonomy): Eukaryota > Metazoa > Mollusca > Gastropoda > Lepetellida > Haliotidae > Haliotis > Haliotis rubra. Next base: position 119,256 of record NW_025767426.1, read on the forward strand.
CAACAACACCATAAAACATTAACAACAATCGCTCGTGTACGTATTGAGTGAGTGAGTGAGTGTCACGGCGGGGGAAGCCAGAAATGGGCTTCACACATTGTACCTGTTTGGGGAATCGAACCCGGGTCTTCGGCGTGACGAGCGAACGCTTTAACCACTAGGCTACCCCCTTGCATAAATGTCATATATGCAACAAGACAAAAGCATTATACATCTTTATCCTATTTCCAGAATGGGTAGAATTTACTCCGTACGAAATCGGTCTGCCAAAATATGGAACATTCCTGGACTCTGAGTTGTTTGGCAGCAAGTTCTTCATGGGTAAACTGTGTAAGAAGTACGAAGAACCTCCCCTACACTTCCTCCAAGGAATCTGGGGAAATGCCTTCTGTATCTTGTTCAAGAGACTGCTGGACGATAACAGACGGGTGGACCCAACTGAGATGATCAGACAGGAATTAGGTAAGGGCATGATTCCGGTTACTTATTTCCGGACATGCGTGCTTGCATATTGTCTTTATCCAATGCAATCACCAGCTTGGTTCCTGGTTCATGTTTACCAAATGAAAAGATGTTTGTTTGTTATTCAACAACGCACTCCTCAATATTCCAACTATATGGCGGCGGTCTGTAAATAGTTGAGTCATACTAGTACTGGCTTAAATGATTGATAATTGGAATATCGTATATATGAAAATTATTAATGGTTATGGATACAAAATTGTGCCATCGATAATATCGTAGACACACTTTTGTGATAGAATAGGGTTTCACTTTGCTCATACAACTCACACAGTTATTCTTTTTTCATTGGCTGTGTTACGACGTAAATTGTAATAAAAACGCAATTGTAATACTTGCAGCAAAATTATTACAATTTACGTCAATTTTTTATTACAATTTGCGTATTACAATTTACGTCAATTTTTATTACAATTTACGTTTTTATTACAATTTACGTCAAGTTTATTACAATTTGCTGCAAGTATTACAATTTCCGATTTTATTACAATTTACGTCGTAACAGGCTGCTTCTAAGTTATGTTCAGGCTGGTGTCGTGTGTATTGATGTCTCCACTCACCAGTGATTGGAAATATAGTCACTTTCAGACTTTTTGCTCAAAGTTACTTCTCCGATATACATCGATATTTGTAACGATTATCGATCTCTATCATCAATATGCTAGCCAGCCCTATGTCTTACCCACTAAATCCAGTGATTAACATCATGAGCATCAATCTGCACAGTTGGGATACGATGACATGTGTCAACCAAGTCAGTGAGCCCGACCACCCGATCCCGTTAGTCGTCTATGACGACAATCACGGGATGCTGAAGACCAATTCTAACCCGGATCTTCACGTGTTTCATGCTGTTGATCACTGCATTGTCTGGCCCAGACTCAGTTATTTACAGACTGCCGCCATGTGGCTGGGATATCGCTGACAAACAACAAGCAAACAAATCATAGCATAAGACGAGATGATATACACAATGTACATTCTATGTGATTTAAAGTAACATATTGATTTGTGACTGTAAAGGGCCACATGTAAAGCCACAAGCAACAGTTGCATATACACTCTAGCAAGGTTTACCATTTACTTTCAGGCAAAGAACTCGAAAAGAACCAACTTGCTGCTGATGAGGACAGTAGCGACTGTAGTGATGAAGAAGATGAAGTGGACGACGACATTCCCAAATCAGATGAGAGTAGCGACGACTCCAGCGATAACACTGGAACCCCTACTCTTAAAAACAGGTCAAGGCCACATTTGCCCCTGAGGTGGAGGAAATTCCGGAACCCCAAGACAAAAAGACCCGAACTGAAAAGAGCCGAGTCACAACATAAAACCCGACAGTGGAGTTACTGGCATAACATGCTCAAAGGAATGGTTGAAAAGTGAGTTTCCATTCAGAAAGTTTCTGTTTTCAAGGTACCCGTGACGATCCGGGTTAGAACTGGTCTTCAGCAACTCATACTTGACTCACTGACTTGGTTGACACATGTCATCTCAATTGCGTAGATCGATGCTTAACTGTTGATCACTGGATTGTCTGGTCCAGACTCGATTATTTACAGTTTGACGCCATATAGCTGGAATATTGCTGAGTGAGGCGTTTAACAACAAACAAGGTAACAAACCAAACCGTTTTCCAGAATTCAAGAATATTACATCAGTGCATAAAAACCAGGCTTTACTATCCTCGAAACATGTGTATGCACAAGTGTAATTTTCAAAAATATATTATTTGATCGGATATCCTCAATGCGCAGTTAACCATGGCAACCCAATAATGTATCAGTTACATATTTGGACCAGATCGCAATGACCTCAATTCAATTTCCTTTCCAGCAAAAACTTCGAACTGCTGAGCACAAGGACCGGAAGGGCCACTGTCATCCACAACTTTATGCGCGGATTATCTCTGCAGGAACAGCATTTGTCTCCCTTTACGCCTGTGAGCGAACGTGTTAAGGAAGGAGATGAGTTTGATGGCATCTTCGACATGCACCCAACAACGGTGAAGCATATTTACATGGTGGATGCCGGCCTCACATTTAACTCCCCCTATCCACTGGTGCTCAGACCTCAGAGGAACATCGACATTATCCTTTCGTTTGACTTCAGCGCCAGGCCAAGTGATAGTACTCCCCCCTTTAAGGTAATTTGCATAATGTTTATACAAATGCTAAGTATTCAACAGAATGTTAAGATCTGGTTGTCGTTCAACGTCGTAATCAGCAATATTCCAGCTATATGACGGCGGTCTGTAAATAATTGAGTCTGGACCAGATAGTCTAGTGATTGACATCATGAGCATCGATCTCCGCAATTTGGATACAAGTCAACCAAGTCAGCGCACCTGACCACCCAAACCCGTTGCAGTGTGGGTTGCTGAAGACCAATTCTAATTCGGATAAAAACAGTTAAGAAGAAACGGAACCATCACACATTATAAATTGATGGTCAGTTACACCACAGACAAGTCAACCCTATATTTTTCACACACTAATTAATGTATTTTATAAGCATTTATTAGAGTATGTGTGATAATGCCTGTTTGGACACTTGTTTGTTTGACCCGATATTTACTTATATGTTTTTCTCCTCAGGAACTTCTATTGGCTGAGACGTGGGCCAAACTGAACCGGTTACCATTCCCTCCAATTGACCCTACAGTGTTTGACAGAGAGGGACTGAAGGAACTGTACATCTTCAAACACCCCACAGACCCTCACTGCCCAGTCGTAATGCACTTCTGCCTCGTTAATATCAACTTCAGGAAATTCTCCAAACCTGGTAGGTGGACTATATTTAAACAATACGAAGAGTGAGTGAGTGAGTTTAGTTTTACGCCGCTTTTAGCAATATTCCAGCAATATCACGGCGGGGACACAAGAATTAAGCTACACAGTAAAGACAGTAAATTATGCAAGTTCGGCTTGGTCATTGCTACCAGTGCTTATTCTATCCATGAACACCTGAGATTGTGTCAGATTTACAGGGATCAAAGCGTCAACACTATATTTTTCTTGTACCGTTACCGTTATTTTTACCTGAGCAGGAAAACATTTTCTTTAAATGGTGATATAGCTTGGTATTTTCACGTAAATCTAATTCAGAATACTTGTGAAACTTGAGTGAGTGAGTTTAGTTTTACGCCGCTTTTAGCAATATTCCGGCAATATCACGGCGGGGGACACCTGAAATGAGCTTCACACATTGTACCCATGTGGGGGTTCGAACCCGGGTATTCGGCGTGACGAGCGAACGCTTTAACCACTAGGCTACCCCACCGCCCCTGTGAAACTTGAACTGGAAAGTGACTGTAGTGTTTTGTTCTGCAGGGGTAGAAAGAACCACCAAAGAGGACCTTGAGTTTGCTGATTTCGACCTGTTTGACGATCCAGCTACTCCCTATTCCACCTTCAACTTCTGCTACACTCACCAACAGTTCCAACGCTTGTCGAAATTGGCGGAGTTCAATACGCTGCTCCACGTGGATGACATAAAGAATGTTATTGCAGATAAGATTGAAACCAAGAGGTCATGTCCTCCAAGGCTTCCGTTCCATTCAAAGGATATGAAGCTGTTGAGAATAAAGAGTGTCCAGGAGAGAAGAAGATTGAAGAAGTACCTTACACGGGTAGAAAGTATCCATGAGGCAAACTCCCCAACTGTCGAACCCACTAGTCCTTTCTTCAAAGCACCGGAGGGTTTGGAGGATCTTCCAGAGAGTCCTGACCCAATGCACAGCGATGGGGCAGAGAGGGGGAGAGTGAAGTTGACGAGACAGGATACAGTTTGAACTTTAAACAGTATCACCGAATCTATTTCCCTGGATTCGCCTAAAGCACTTTCGGGGAAACAGTTTGACATGTCTCAAAACGGACTTCCTGACGAGGACATCGACACCGACTCCGACGGTTTTGAAGACATCTGGTACGATGCCCAGACATACAACTTCGACCCCAAAATGAACACCGTCACATCTTGTGCATCGTGAAAGGTTATATAGACAACACAAGGGCTATAGTTCTTGAGTTTGGTGCTAACCGAATTCACTCACCTCCCATAGTGGGTAGATGCATGTTCGGTCGAGGCAGAAACAGGTGCTTGGAACACCGGGTGTTTAGGTGCCTTACACGACGAACTCATGATATAGTCACAATTGTACAATCGACTCTGCTTTAGCACAGATTTCTTCTAGATGTGGAAAGGTTTTGTTATTTGCTATTGTTTCGCCAACTGGGAAAATACCACTTAAATAAGGGTCGTTATTCGTTACAGGTGTAAAGGCTGGATATTTTGTCCTAGTCTCTTGCACAAGTAACCCAATATCCTGCCCTTTACCAGTTATCTGATAGGGTTCTGGGGCTCAAGGCACTGGTGCCATGGTTTCCATAGCAACAGTTTTTTAGCCAATCCCCAGGGACTATGTTGTCACATGACAGGGGCAAGAGGGAGCGTGGGACCCCCAAGCCTGAAATCTTCCTCTTTCTGCCTGCACTGTCGAGGTGACAACAAGCCAACTTGTTTTTTAGGTAAGAACCTCAGTTTGCTTCCATATTGCAACTAGGTCTTCTGTACAAAATTCCAATGCATAGTTATGTTGTTAGCAGGATAAGTAGTTATCTGCGGCTTTTAAATTAATGCATTATTTAATTTGATAAATCACAATTAAAACAATTGTTGGGTCACTGTCATCAATTATTCTTGCTGTGCCAAACTGGCGAAAGGTCACTCATCTGTGACTGTCCAAACGTGCACTCGATGGCAAGAATACTACTGACTGAGTTTGGTTTTACGCCGCTTTTCAATATCACGGCGGGGACACGAGAAATGGGCTTATATTTTACATCTGGGGATTCGAAAATTCAACGCTTTAACCACTAGACTACCCCCACCACCCCCGATGGCAAGAATAAATAACATGTACTCTGTAATATATTTTCATCTAAAATTCATTTAAGGTAAATACTTTCTGTGTTTAGCATTAACTTATTTGCCAGTCAAAATTGTCTCTAGCTCATTGCTAAATTCAAAATTCCATTTATTTACAACTTGTTGCTGTTAACAACAGAACTCTTTTGCCATTTTATTCTAAATTAAAAAGTGGCTGTATCACTGTCCCGGTTTCCAAACCATGTGCTCAGTTAGAGTATCACGGTATCATCTGGAACCAATTAGTGGCGATCATGCTCAATGACCAGTGCTGACCTCTCCACTGAGCAGCACACAACCTTGGCTGTCTTCGGCTCTCCTCGGCATTCTTCGGCTCCCGTCCGGCTTCATTACAAAATGGCTGCACCGGATGTAAACAAACCTAGGGTCCGTCGTCTGCTTCGTGTTTATCTTAACACAGCAAAAGCCTACTATGATCTCATGTCACTTTATCAAGTACATCTGTAAAGTGCTACTGATGGGTAATAGCATATTCAGCATTTGAATATTGTGTATTTTCTGAACAAGATTATTTTCTCGTTCTCTTTGCGTCTGGCGGTACGCAATCAAACGTAATATTTCTACATGTTGTTACAGCAATCATATTTTAGTATGTTTCCCCACTTGATGTGAAAGTGAAGTCACAGTTTATTCAATAATAATATAATGTATTATATTATATGGCCAATAATATACCTACAAATTGTAGTAATATAAATCATGTAATATCCGTTTTTTACATATTATCAATTTACTTACTACAATTTGGTGTTCATTCTGGGTAGCCCCAAGTGGTGTACCTACTGGGTTTTTTTGACATTCTGTTGGAGCTAGCCTCATATTGACTAGTATGATCATCCAACAGGCAGTCATACCCCATTTCGCTTAGCCACATGTGTCATACAGGCCAGGTGTCCTGTCGTGGCTATTGTTTATATCAATCAAACCGGTTTTCATATATTCCAAATGTGTTGGGTATAAATTTTTCCCCACTTTGTGTATATATATATATGTATTTTTATACTTCCCATTGGCCCTTAAAGTTATTGTGACTTTAACCTCACCTCAGGTGGGGCCCTATGTAAATCCTCTGATAGGAGGGGTGTGACGATTCTTTCGGGTTATATAATTAAAGTTATTTATGTAAATACTCTTTGGGATTGTGTGCTCATATATGCACATATGCTTTTGTACCAATATTGTATTTATTTGTCCTTTAATAATATTGTTTCCCCTAATAAGTTTTGTCGTCACATCCTATGTATCAGTCGGATTATTGTTGATTTTCATAATTGTATCTGTACAATGGCTCTTTCTGCCTGCACTGTCGAGGTGACAACAAGCCAGCTTGTTTTTTAGGTTTCACCTGGACTGTGCAGTCGGAACTTGCAACTCTGTAACCAAGACCTTTTATTTTAATACATATTATTACTGTCTTTTTGTGTTGTGTCATCTTTGACTGGAGAACTTCGCGCAATAGACACACTTGCCCATCCCTTTTCCCGTGAGACGTAATTGTTACGCAACCACAGCAATTACCCAAGTCTTACATTTGCGCCCAACGTGGGGCAAAGTGTCGCAAGCGCTCATAGTACTCCTCAACGGTCAAAGATACACACTCATTGGCACATAAGGCATAACTTTGTATCTATACTCCTACCCTTAGTTCCCTTAGTCAACTAAGATTTCTCGGTACCTCATCTCCGATTTTTGTCAACATGTCCTCGCTCACGAACTCTGAGCTCTTGGACACCATGTTGTCAATGAAAATTGACCCCAAGCGATCAATTGGAATAATTGGGCTCCCGCAGGAAACAAAAACGGAGTCGGTTGAGGAGGAGTTGTCCCCTTGCTATGGGAAGGTGCGGGTTCTCCAGGTGCTTGATTCTATTGATCAGCTGCACCTCGTGGAGTTCATGAGCCCTCAAGTCCCTCTGAAGCTTGGGGACACTGTACTCATCAGAGAGGAGGAGTATCAAGTTATGAAAGTGAACTTGGTTCGGGAAGGATCCTCTCTAGAAGACGTCGTGGCCAGGGCAGTAGATCAGGCCCTGGACAGGAAGACAGCCCTGATGATCGAGGCGATGAAGTCGGAGATGCTGGAACAGTTCCAACTGCTATTACGACAGCTTCCATCAGCTACGACCAGCGCCGGATCCATAAAATCAAATCCAACAACTCCCACACCTGTTCTGGCGGCTAACGAGGTTGCTGCTGCCACTAGCGACTCTAATGTTGCCAGCTCGAGTGCTGGGGTTGTGGGTAGCGGTAGCTCTGTACGCCCAGACCCACAACAGGTGCTGGTGAATTGGGAACGTCCCTCATCCAGCTACTTCAGACTGAAGACCTTCTCTGGTACAAGACCCATCAAAGCCGGAGAGGTAGCCTTTGAAGAATGGGCCAAACAAGCAAAGATTGTAATGGAAGATCAGGCCCTCTCAGAGACCGGGAAGTGACAGAGACTCCTTGGCAGCCTCCAGTCTCCAGCCTTCGATATGGCTTTGGGGATCGGAGAGGACAAGCAAACCAAATCACATGTTTCATTGGCCATATTGGAAGCGTGACCTACTTTCACGAATCTCATATTATCCTCTCTATTTAAAACTTGCAACATATATTTGGTTACTGGTTCAACTGAAAACTGATTTAAAATAACGCCAACTTATAACAAGCCAACTTATTTTTTAGGTTTCACCTGGACTGTGCAGTCGGAACTTGCAACTCTGTAACCAAGACCTTTTATTTTAATACATATTATTACTGTCTTTTTGTGTTGTGTCATCTTTGACTGGAGAACTTCGCGCAATAGACACACTTGCCCATCCCTTTTCCCGTGAGACGTAATTGTTACGCAACCACAGCAATTACCCAAGTCTTACACAGACATAGCCGTAATCATCGCTCATCTGAGGCTACTGTATTGACTTAAGCACTGGTTGACTTTAAGTGAGTGAGTGAGTATGGTTTTACGCCGCCTTTAGCAATATTCCATCCGTAGGTGGGAAGAAACACTCACTTCTTTAAAACTTTTTTTAATTTTAATATTTATGTTTTAAAAAGGACGAATCTGAAAAGAAAAGGAACTAGTTTAATTATATTCCGAGGGTTGTGGCCTCTCACCTGTATGCTGTCTTATTAAGTGCAAATAGCTGCGTAAGTGAGTGAGTTTAGTTTTACGCCGCTTTTAGCAATATTCCAGCAATATCACGGCGGGGACACCAGAAGTAGGCTTCACACATTGTACCCATGTGGGGAATCGAACCCGTGTCTTCGGTGTGACGAGCGAGCGCTTTAACCACTAGGCTACCCCGCCGCTCCGGCTGACTTTAAGTCATAAAACATAAAGCTATGGCAAACCACACTATTCAGCAAAGAGATATATTTGACAGTTCACAACGAGTTTATCAGTTCTTTGGGACACATTTCACATCAGAAATGGAAGTAGCCGGACATGTGTAAGGGATGTAACAAATGTTTTAACATTTCTTAACACTTCCAGTTTATTTAAACGAACTGATTTAATTTGGCAATACACAACTTGAGGGCTTGTGTCTTCTCAATGCTTCCTTGTCTTCATTTCTCGTTTAAATATGTTAACCCTTTGTTGAAATTATCAGCTTCCCGGGTACCCTTGAACAATAACGTGTACAGGCAGTTCTGGTGCCCATGGGGTCAAAATGGCCGCGCGTGTTAGGACATCAGATTGGTGTTTAGGACCATGAATAAGACTAGTCTGATGAACATTACCTCATATCCTGTCAGCAAAATATACTCATGCCAATAATGGTTGTCACACACACACACACACCCCTCACCCCCCCACACACACACCTCACACCCACACCCCACACCCCTCTCCAATTAAAAAAATTGAAGGGGGTGACAACCATTATTGGCATGAGTATATGTTGGGCATTACCTTTCCATTTAAGCGTTAGGTTAATATTATTTTCATAAGTGACAGAACACAATCTTATGAATCTCCTGGTGGTGGAATAGCCTAGCGGTTAAAGCGTTCGCTCGTCACACCGGTCCGGGTTCGATTCCCCATATGGGAACAATGTTTGAAACCCATTTCTGATGTCCCTCATCGTGGAATTTCAGAAATATTATTAAAAGTGTCATAAAGGCATTCCGCTCATTCATAAAAAGCATTCCACTCATTCTGTCAGTAGTGAGTTGTTACCAGACTGCGTTTACAGTTGTTGATAACCTAATGTGATTCTTAAGGGCACATATTTTTTATCGAACACGTCATGAAAAACAGAAACGAGAGGAAATGAAAACAAACCCCGTTTTGATCTATGTCACATGCATCGCCACCGAAAGAAAAAACAACAATGCTTTTATAAATTAAATTTAGAAGTGATACAGAAAGAGGAAGAATATACACCGAAACGTCCTGTTCCCTGTTTTACAAAAGTTGACATCCATAAATTTCCTCTTAATAAATTATATATTTCATCCAAATGTACCCATGAAGATCCTGGTTAGAACTGGCCTTCAGTAACCCATGTTTGTCGTAGGTAACTAACGGGATCGGGTGGTCAGGCTCGATGACTTGGTTGACACATGCCATCGTATCCCATTTACGTAGATCGCTGCTCATGCTGTTCATCACTAGATTGTCTGGTCCAGACTTGATTATTTACAGACCGCCGCCATATAGCTGGAATAGTGTTAAGTGCGGCGTTAAACAACAAACCAACCAACCAACCAATCATCCAAGGTCAGTCTAACCAAGAGCATCCAGTGCGTGATACTCCCTCTCTTACGTCCGGACTCCACGCAGAGAAGACTCGCGGAATAACGTACTTATATGATGTATGGCCGTCGGTTTGTGTTGACCTCGACTGGAAGGGCGTTAACCCATCATTCAAACAAAGGAATCCCGCTTTTTGTTCTCCTGACATCGTCCGGGATTATTTGTCATTTTCTTAACTGGTTAATGCCTGGGCATGACTTTTGTTCGGTCGTGTTAATTATGAAGCTAAGCCCTGATTCTATTACCGTCACTGCGCCACCTGCTGATCACGTGCAGACTTCAAAGTGCGTCACGGAAGCCAGACTGAGAGATGTATACTCATTGGTAGAGCAGATTTGAAGCTGCACTGTGATTTGTTTATACTCATTCAATCAAAACTAGTTTAATTCAGTTCGCTTAACGTGTAATTGTTAAAACCACAAATATTTGATTTTTACTAGTGGTGTACTGCACTGACTATTGATGAGGCAGTTTTGAGGGGAATTGTCTCCCTTGTTTACACGTTTGTTAGCTTCTTTGACATTATTTGTTGCTTCCGTTACAGTTACGTGTTATTGTTACCATCTAACATATGATGCCATGTATTTTTCTCAAACTTGATGTATGACGTGGGTTAACAATCTGTGAGGGGACCCCATCTGAGGGATTGTGTAAGTCGATATAAGCTCCAGGCCATCAAGTTGAGGCCCTGATTCAGTTGTTATTCAGTGGTCGACCGACATGACATACCTGTCTTTGCGCGATGGATGCTCGCCATTAATTGTACCATCAACTATCTCCTATTTTTATTTATAAACGGTTGCCATAGACGCTGTTTTATGGATCAAAATACATTGTCACCAAAAGCAAAAACAAAACTACTCTTCAGTTTCTTGAAAAAATATGAAACAATTTTCAATTAAAAATACAGTATGTTCATTTGGAGTGAGTGAGTATCGTTCATTTGGAGGGGAAGTGAGATAGCCTAATGGTGAAAGAGCCAGCTGACGACCCGGGTTCGATTCCACACATGGGTACAATGTGTGAAGCCCATTTCTGACGCCCCCTGCCATGATATTGCAGGAATATTGCTAAAAGCGACGTAAAACCATATTAAAAGTGTATTCCTACTCCTAGTAAGAGCCGAGTAGACTTGGGATGGATGGTCTGGATCGATATTTTCGTACCCTGACAGCGTGATAGCGAAGAAAAGATTATATGTACATGTGGACTAGATACTGCTAACATGTTACTTATTAGCAGTCAACCAATCTCTTGTTTCAACCGCTGCGTAATATTTGGTTTTGGTTAACGCGGCACTCAGAAATATTCACGCTGATTTAGCGACGGCCGGTCAGTAATCGAGTGTTGGTCAGCCAGTTGAGTGGTTGACATTATAAGCATCTGTAACCAGGATAGAATACATGCATCCACAAACACTTAATCCCGTCATATGTCCAGATTCCCTACACCAAGCTATGTCCGATGTAACAAGGCGCCCTATACCAAGCCATGTCCGATGTAACAAGGTTCCCTAAATCAAGCTATGTCCGTTGTAACAAGGTTCCCCGTGCCAAGCTATGTCCGTTGTAACCAGGTGGCCTATACCAAGCCATGGAAGATGTAACAAGGTTCCTTATACCAAGTTTTATCCGATGTAACCAGTTGCCCTATACCAAGGCATGTCCGATGTAACCAAGTGCTCTATACCAAGCCATGTCCGGTGTAACCAGGTGCCCTATACCAAGCCATGTCCGATGTAAACAGGTGCCCTATACCAAGTCATGTCCGATGTAACAAGGTGCCCTATACCAAGCCATGTCCGATGTAACCAGGTGCCCTATACCAAGTCATGTCCGTTACAACCAGGTTTCCTATACCAAGCCATGTCCGTTGTAACCAGGTTTCCTATACCAAGCCATGTCCGATGTAACCAGGTTCCCTTTACCAAGCCATGTCCGATGTAACCAGGCGCCCTATACCAAGCCATGGAAGATGTAACCAGGTGCCTTATCCCAGGCCATGTCCGATGTAACCAGGTTTCCTATACCAAGCCATGTCCGTTGTAGCCGTGTTTCCTATACCAAGCCATGTCCGATGTAACCAGGTTCCCTATACCAAGCCATGTCTGATGTAACCAGGTGCCCTATACCAAGCCATGTCCGATGTAACCAGGCGCCCTATACCAAGCCATGTCCGATGTAACCACGTGCCATATAGCAAGCCATATACAGATTTCCTATACCAAGCTATGCCCGTTGTAACCAGGTGCCCTATACCAAGCCATGTCCGATATAACCAAGTGCCCTATACCAAGTCATGTCCGTTACAACCATGTTTCCTATACCAAGCCATGTCCGATGTAACCAGGTTTCCTATACCAAGCCATGTCCGATGTAACCAGATTCCCTATACCAAGCCATGTCCTTTGTAACAAGGTGCCATAAAACAAGCCATGTAAGATGTAACAAGGTGCCCTATACCAATCTATATACGATGTAACCAAGAGCCCTATACCAAGCGATGTCCGATGTAACCAGGTCCCTATACCAAGCTATATCCGATGTAACAAGGTGCCATATACCAAGCCATATACAGGTTTCCTATACCAAGCTATGCCCGTTGTAACCAGGTGCCCTATACCAAGCCATGTCCGATATAACCAAGTGCCCTATACCAAGCTATGTCCGATGTAACCAGGTGCCCTATACTTAGTCATGTCCGATGTAACCAGGTGCCCTATACCAAGCCATGTCCGATGTAACCAGGTGCCCTACACCAAGCCATGTCCTTTGTAACAAGGTGCCATAAAACAAGCCATGTAAGATGTAACAAGGTGCCCTATACCAATCTATATACGATGTAACCAAGAGCCCTATACCAAGCGATGTCCGATGTAACCAGGTCCCTATACCAAGCTATATCCGATGTAACAAGGTTCCCTATACCAAGCCATGTCCGATGTAACCAGGCGCCCTATACCAAGCCATGTCCGATGTAACCAGGTGCCCTATACCAAGCCATGTCCGATGTAACCAGGTGCCCTATACCAAGCCATGTCCGATGTAACCAGGTTCCCTATACCAAGCTTTATCCGATGTAACCAGTTGCCCTATACCAAGCCATGTCCGGTGTAACCAGGTTCCCTATACTATAAGTTATCACATCGTGTCGAGGGAAATACAGGGTTTTATCAGTCCCGAGTAAGGAATACAACCTTACGAGGGACTGATAAAACCCCATATTTCCCTCGACACGATGTGATAACGCATTTATCTAGCCGAATGTTTTTACTAAATCAAAAGAAAACAATACGCATCGAATCAACATGTTGACAACAGCTGATCGATTGATCTCAATGCAGCGCACGTTACTAAAGGCTTGGCGATGCACGCTTTTCTCACTTCGCGTGGTCACCGAGGCGTGGCGGGATAATATGACTTTTGTACTTCCTGCTCGCGGATCGTGACGGGTGTACATGGTATTTTATCAGAGTCACGTGAACCAATCAAAACTCGACATTCTTACATGAGGCTGGATACCAAGCTTCATCCGATGTAACGAGGTGCCCTATACCAAGCCATGTCTGATGTAGGCAGGTGCCCTATACCAAGCCATGTCCGATGAAGCCATGTGGTGTAACCAGGTGCCCAATACCAAGCTATGTCCGGTGTAACCAGGTGCCCAATACCAAGCCATGTCCACCAAGCTATGTCCATGTCCAGGTGCCCTATACCAAGCTATGTCCGGTGTAACCAGGTGCCCTATACCAAGCCATGTCTGATGTAGGCAGGTGCCCTATACCAAGCTATGTCCGATGTAACCAGGTGCCCTATACCAAGCTATGTCCGATGTAACCAGGTGCCCTATACCAAGCCATGTCTGATGTAGGCAGGTACCATGCCATGTCCGATGTAACCAGGTGCCCTATACCAAGCTATGTCCGATGTAACCAGGCGCCCTATACCAAGCTATGTCCGATGTAACCAGGTGCCCTATACCAAGCCATGTCTGATGTAGGCAGGTGCCCTATACTATGCCATGTCCGATGTAACCAGGTGCCCTATACCAAGCTATGTCCGATGTAACCAGGTTCCCTATACCAAGCCTTGTCCGATTTATATCAGGTTCCCCATAACGAGGCCTTGTCCGATTTAACCAGGTTCCCATGCTGAGCCTTGTCCGATTTAACCAGGTTCCCCATGCTGAGCCTTGTCCGATTTAACCAGGTTCCCCATGCTGAGCCTTGTCCGATTTAACCAGGTTCCCCATGCTGAGCCTTGTCCGATTTAACCAGGTTCCCCATGCTGAGCCTTGTCCGATTTAACCAGGTTCCCCATGCTGAGCCTTGTCCGATTTAACCAGGTTCCCCATGCTGAGCCTTGTCCGATTTAACCAGGTTCCTGAGCCTTGCTGAGCCTTGTCCGATTTAACCAGGTTCCCCATGCTGAGCCTTGTCCGATTTAACCAGGTTCCCCATGCTGAGCCTTGTCCGATTTAACCAGGTTCCCCATGCTGAGCCTTGTCCGGTTAACCAGGTTCCCCATGCTGAGCCTTGTCCGATTGAAACCAGGTTCCTCATGCTGAGCCTTGTCCGATTTAACCAGGTTCCCCATGCTGAGCCTTGTCCGATTTAACCAGGTTCCCCATGCTGAGCCTTGTCCGATTTAACCAGGTTCCCCATGCTGAGCCTTGTCCGATTTAACCAGGTTCCCCATGCTGAGCCTTGTCCGATTTAACCAGGTTCCCATGCTGAGCCTTGTCCGATTTAACCAGGTTCCCCATGCTGAGCCTTGTCCGATTTAACCAGGTTCCCCATGCTGAGCCTTGTCCGATTTAACCAGGTTCCCCATGCTGAGCCTTGTCCGATTTAACCAGGTTCCCCATGCTGAGCCTTGTCCGATTTGACCAGGTTCCCTGATCAGTAGACATAACATAAAAACCACCCCAACTACTGAGAAAACATATCACAGTAACATTAACTCAGGTACTCAGTTGTTTACATATGTGTGTACTTAAAAACTTTTGCAGGCAGCAATTACTTCATGAATAACTGAAACAGAAGGATGTCATACAGTCCCTGAAAGAAATATGTTTGTAATATGAATCAAGTCTAGATTTCATCATATTTTATTGTTATAATTTAGAAATCGTTTGTCGTTTGTTTCTCTGTAAAATATGTTCTTTTCAGTGACTAGGCGTTATTCTAGGAAGGATGCATCATCTAATAGAGCTAATCTGATTCAGCTGGAAATCGGTCGCAGAAGCAGGACATCCGAGGTAACTGCCTGTGTTCGTGGAGAAGCTGATTCGCTCTTCCTGAATGAAATAGGATATGATAACTTGATAAACAAAATGGGTCCTGTCGAACTACGAGCGAACAATGGAATGACATGGACCTTGGAAACTAGAGGAAACAGCACAGGCGACAGGAGAACCGTTGCCCACTCCCGTTTGTACATACCCGGATGTAGTACATTGACATCTGGTATTGTGGCACATTAGGCGACTGGACCAGCGTTGTCTCCTGCTGTTTGGTAATCGTGGATA